>NC_140063.1:379200-420783 GCF_963513975.1 Fringilla coelebs
ACCCCAAAAATACCCAAAATCCCCCAAAATTCCTGAAAATTTTACCCCCAAAATCCCCCAAACCCCCCAAATTCCCCCAGGGGATCCTGGAGAACATCCAGAGGAACAAACGAGACCCAGAACCCCAAAACTGCCCCGAATCCCCCCTGAGACCCCAAAAATGCCCCAAAATCTGCCCAAGACCCCCCTGGGACCCCCAAAATCTGCCCAAAATCCCCAAATTCCCCCAAATCCCCCAGGGGATCCTGGAGAACATCCAGAGGAACAAACTCCTCTTCATCGAGACCCAGATCCCCCAAATCCCCCCCTGAGACCCCAAAACTTCACCCCAAAACCCCCCAGGAGCCCCCAAATCCCCTCCTGAGACCCCCGAGACCCCCCAAAATCCCCCAAATCCCCCCAGGGGATCCTGGAGAACATCCAGAGGAACAAACGAGACCCAGAACCCCAAAACTGCCCCGAATTCCCACTTGAGACCCCAAAACTGCCCCAAAATCTGCCCAAGACCCCCCATAAAAACATCCAGGACCCCCCAAATCCCCCTGGGACCCCCCAAAATCACCAAAATCCCCCAAATTCCCCCCAGGGGATCCTGGAGAACATCCAGAGGAACAAACCAGACCCAGAACCCCAAAACTGCCCCGAATTCCCCCCTGAGACCCCAAAAACTGCCCCAAAAATGCCCCAAAATCTGCCCAAGACCCCCCTGGGACCCCCAAAATCTGCCCAAAATCCCCAAATTCCCCCAAATCTCCCCCAGGGGATCCTGGAGAACATCCAGAGGAACAAACGAGACCCAGAACCCCAAAACTGCCTCAAATCCCCCCCTGAGACCCCAAAACTGCCCAAGACCCCCCAGAAAAACACCCAGGACCCCCCAAAATCCTCCTGAGACCCCCAAAATCCCCCAAATCCCCCCAGGGGATCCTGGAGAACATCCAGAGGAACAAACCAGACCCAGAACCCCAAAACTGCCCCAAATTCCCTCCTGATACCCCAAAAACTGCCCCAAAACCCCCCCAGGACCCCCGAAATCCCTTCCTGAGACCCCCAAAACCCCCTGGGACCCCCTGGGACCCCCCAAAATCCCCCAAATTCCCGCAGGGGATCCTGGAGAACATCCAGAGGAACAAACTCCTCTTCATCGAGACCCAGGACGGGGCCGAGACCAGCGTGGCCCTGGAGAAGTACCAGGAGGTCTGGGGGGGATTTGGGGGGATTTGGGGGGTCCTGGGGGGATTTGGGGGGTCCGGGGGGAATTTGGGGGGGATTTGGGGGTCCTGGGGGGATTTGGGGGGAATTTTGGGGGGTTTGGGGGGAATTTAGGGGGGATTTGGGGGGTCCCAGGGGGATTTTGGGGGGATTTGGGGATCCTGGGGGGATTTTGGGGGTCCCTGGGGGACTTGGGGGGTCCTGGGGGTGTTTTGGGGGGTCCTGGGGGGGTTTGGGGGGGATTTGGGGGGGTTTGGGGGGTCCTTGGGGATTTTGGGGGTCCCTGGGGGGGTTTGGGGGGCTCCTGGGGGGGTTTGGGGGTCCTGGGGGGATTTTGGGGGGTCCCTGGGGGGTTTGGGGGGTCCTGGATGGAATTTTGGGGTTCCCAAGTGAATTTTGAGGTTCCTGGCTGGAATTTTGGGGGTCCCAGGTGAATTTGGGGGAATTTTGGGGTGTCCCAGGTGAATTTTGGGGGGTCCCAGGTGAATGTTGGGGTTCCTGGATGGGAATTTTGGGGTTGTCCCAGGTGAATTTTGGGGTCCCAGGTGAATTTTGGGTGTCCCAGGTGAATTTTTGGGGTCCCAGGATGAGATTTTGGGGTGTCCCAGATGAATTTGGGGTTTCCCAGGTGAATTTGGGGTGTCCCAGATGAATTTTGGGGTCCCAGGATGGGAATTTTGAGGTTCCTGGCTGGGATTTTTGGGGTCCCAGGTGAATTTTGGGGTTCCTGGATGAATTTTTGGGGTCCCCCAGGTGAATTTTTGGGGTCCCAGGTGAATTTTGGGGTGTCCCAGGTGAATTTTTGGGGTCCCCTCTCCCCAGGCGTGCGAGAACGGCCGCGGGGCCGTGCTGCTCTCGGTGGCGCGCGGAAAAGTCTCCGAGGGCATCGACTTCGGTGAGGATTTGGGGCAAATTCGGGACATTTTGGGAAAATTTGGGGCAATTTTGGGATTTTGGGGTGATTTTGGGGGGGTTCAGGGTGGTTTGAGGGGATTTTGGGGTCCCTGCTCCCCCTTTTGTGGCTGTTCCCACCCCAGTTTTGGGGCAAAGTCTCCGAGGGCATCGACTTCGGTGAGGATTTGGGGAAATTCAGGGCATTTTGGGAAAATTTGGGGGATTTTGGGGTGATTTTGGAGTTTTGGGGGGTTTCAGGGTGGGTTTGAGGGGATTTTGGGGTCCTTTTTGTGGCTGTTCCCACCCCAGCCTTGGGGCAAAGTCTCCGAGGGCATCAAATTTGTTGAGATTTGGGGCGAATTTGGGAAAATTTGGGGGATTTGGGGAAAATTTGGGAAAATTTTGGGGTGATTTTGGAGTTTTGGGGGGATTTTGGGGGGGTTCAGGGAGGTTTGAGGGGATTTTTGGGGTCCTTTTTGTGGCTGTTCCCACCCCAGCCTTGGGGCAAAGTCTCCGAGGGCATCAAATTTGTTGAGATTTGGGGCGAATTTGGGGAATTTTGGGAAAATTTGGGGGATTTGGGGAAAATTTGGGGGATTTGGGGTGATTTTGGGGACTTTGGGGTGATTTTGGGGGTTTTGGAGGTGTTCAGGGTGGGTTTGAGGGGATTTTAGGGTTTTTTTTGGGGGATTTGAGGGGAAATTTAGGGTTTTGGGGGGCATTGAGGGGAAATTTGGGGATTTTGGGGAGGATTTTGGGGGGTTTTTTGGGGGATTGGAGGGGAAATTTGGGGGTTTGGGGGAATTTAAGGGGAAATTTTGAGGTTTGGGGGGATTTTTGGGGTTTTTTGGAGGATTTAAGGGTAATTTTGAAGGGGTTTGATGGGAATTTTGGGTTTTTTGGGGGTATTTGATGAGAAATTCGCACATTTTGGCGGATTTGAGGGGAAATTCGGGGATTTGGGGGGATTTGATGGGAAATTTGGGGATTTTGGGGGATTTAAGGGGAAATTTGGGGGTTTTGGGGGGGATTTTTGGGGGTTTTGGGGGGATTTGATGAGAAATTCACGGATTTTGGGGGATTTGAGGGGAAATTCTGGGATTTGGGGGGGATTTGATGGGAAATTTGGAGGGTTTGGGGTAATTTAAGGGGAAATTTTGAAGTTTGGGGGGATTTTGGGGGGTATTTGATGGGAATTTCAGGGATTTTGGGGGATTTAAGGGGAAATTTGGAGGTTTTGGGGGGATTTAAGGGGAAATTTGAAGGGGTTTGATGGGAATTTTGGGGTTTTGGGGGGTATTTGATGAGAAATTCTCATATTTTGGGGGATTTAAGGGGAAATTTTGGGGTTTTGGAGGGGATTTTGGTTTTTTTTGGGGGTATTTGATGGAAAATTTGGGGATTTGGGGGGATTTAAGGGGAAATTCGGGGGGTTTGGGGGGGATTTTTGTGGGTTTTGGAGGGGATTTGGGGGGTTTTTTGAAGGGGTTTGATGGGAATTTTGGGTTTTTGGGGGGTATTTGATAGGAATTTCAGGGATTTTGGGGTATTTGAGGGGAATTTGGTGTTTTTGGGGTGCCTGACCCCCCGGATCCCCCCCAGTCCATCACTACGGCCGGGCTGTGATCATGTTCGGGGTCCCCTACGTTTACACCCAGAGCCGGATCCTCAAGGTCAGGGGGGGCTGGGCTGGGACCCCTCCCCAAATCCCACCTGGGGGGGTCCCCTGGGCAGAGAAAGGGAATTTGGGGGGGGTTTGGGGGGATTTGGGGGGTTCAGGGGGATTTTGGGGGGATTTATGGGATTTTGGGGTTTTTTTAAGGGGCATTTGGGGTTTTTTAAGAAGATTTTGGGGGTTTTTAGGGGGGGTTTTGGGGGTCTCAGGTGGGACCCCCTCCCCAAATCCCACCTGGGGGGGTCCCCTGGCCTGCAGGGGGGGTACCTGGGGAGATAAAAGGGATTTTGGGGGGGTTTAGGTGGATTTTGGGGGGTTTATAGGATTTTTTGGGGTTTTTTAGGGGGATTTGGGGGTTTTTAAGATGATTTTGGGGGGGTTTTGGTGGTCTCAGGTGGGACCCCCTCCCCAAAACCCACCTGGGGGGATCCCCTGGGCAGAGAAAGGGGTTTTGGGGGGGTTTGAGGGGATTTTGGGGGATTTAAGGGGATTTTGGGGGTATTTATGAGATCTTTGGGGTTTTTTAGGGGGATTTGGGGGTTTTTAAGAAGATTTTGGGGGGGTTTTGGGGGTCTCAGGTGGGACCCCCTCCCCAGATCCCACCTGGGCCTGCAGAGGGAGGGTACCTGGGGGGGGTTTTGGGGTACCTGGGGGATTTTTAGGGTACCTGGGGGGGAGATTTGGGGTTCCTGGGGGGGTTTTGGGGTTCCTGGGGCGGGTTTTGGGGTTCCTGGATGCTCTGGGGCGGTTTTTGGGGGGTCTCAGCCCTGTTGCCCCCCCAAATCCCCCTGGAATTCCTTTGGGAGCAGCTCCAGGTGTGAGAGAACACCTGAGATGGGCGCACCTGGGGGGATTTTGGGGATCCTGGGGGGGTTTTTTGGGGTTCTGGGGGGGTTTTTTGGGGTTCCTGGATGCTCTAGGGGATTTCTGTGGAGGTTTTGGGGGGTCCCAGCCCCGTTTTGCCCCCAAATCCCCCTGGAATTCCTTCGGAAGCAGCTCCAGGTGTGAGAGAACACCTGAGATGGGGGCACCTGGGGGGATTTTTGGGATCCTGGGGGGATTTTTGGGGTTCCTGGATGCTCTGGGGGTTTTGGGGGAGGTTTTTGGGGAGGTTTTTGGGGGTCCCATCCCCGTTTGCCCCCCAGGCCCGGCTGGAATTCCTTCGAGAGCAGCTCCAGGTGTGAGAGAACACCTGAGATGGGGGCACCTGGGGGGATTTTGGGGATCCTGGGGGGGGTTTTGGGGTTCCTGGATGCTCTGGGGGATTTTGGGGGAGATTTCTGGGGGTTTTTTGGGGGTCTCAGCCCCGTTTTCCCCCCAAATCCCCCTGGAATTCCTTCGGGAGCAGCTCCAGGTGTGAGAGAACACCTGAGATGGGGGCACCTGGGGGGGTTTTTGGGGTTCCTGGGGGGGTTTTTTGGGGTTCCTGGATGCTCTGTGGGTTTTTGGGGAGGTTTTTGGGGAGGTTTTGGGGGGTCCCATCCCCGTTTTGCCCCCCCAGGCCCGGCTGGAATTCCTTCGGGAGCAGCTCCAGGTGTGAGAGAACACCTGAGATGGGGGCACCTGGGGGGTTTTTGGGGTTCCTGGGGGGGTTTTTTGGGGTTCCTGGATGCTCTGTGGGTTTTTGGGGAGGTTTTTGGGGGTCCCAGCCCCGTTTTCCCCCCAGGCCCGGCTGGAATTCCTCCGGGAGCAGCTCCAGGTGCGCGAGGGCGAATTCCTGACCTTCGACGCCATGCGGCACGCGGCGCAGTGCGTGGGGAGAGCCCTGAGAGGGAAAACTGACTACGGGCTGATGGTGTTTGCTGACAAGGTCTGGGGGATTTGGGGTCAGTTTGGGGGATTTGGGGTCAGTTTGGGTCAGTTTGGGTCAGTTTGGGGGATTTAGGGTCAGTTTGGGGTCAGTTTGGGGTCAGTTTGGGTCAGTTTGGGGCGGCGCAGTGCGTGGGGAGAGCGCTCAGGGGGAAAACTGATTATGGACTGATGGTGTTTGCTGACAAGGTCTGGGGGATTTGGGGTCAGTCTGGGGGATTTGGGGTCAGTTTGGGGGATTTGGGGTCAGTTTGGGTCAGTTTGGGTCGGTTTGGGTCAGTTTGGGTCAGTTTGGGTCAGTTTGGAGTCAGTTTGGGTCAGTTTGGGGTCAGTTTGGGGGTGTTTAGGGTCAGTTTGGGGGATTTGGGGTCAGTTTGGGGGATTTGGGGTCAGTTTTTTCCCCATTTTTCCCATTTTCCCGGTTTTTCTCCCCATTTTTCCCTGTCCCAGCGCTTTGCCCGGGCTGACAAGCGTGGGGGGATCTTTGGGGGGATCCCAGCTGTGTTTGGGGGTCATTTCGGGCCATTAAACCCCTTTTTTCCCATTTTTTCCCCGTTTCCCCCCATTTTTTCCCATTTTTCCTATTTTCCCGGTTTTTCCCCCCGTTTTTCCCGCCCCCAGCGCTTCGCCCGGGCTGACAAGCAGGGGGAGGAAACTTTGGGGGGGATCCCAGGTGTGTTTGGGGGGATCCCAGGTGTGTTTGGGGGGATCCCAGGTGTGTTTGGGGGTCATTTCAGGCCATTAAACCCCAATTTTTCCCATTTTCTCCCCGTTTTTTTCCCATTTTTCCCCATTTTTCCCATTTTCCCGGTTTTTCCCCCCATTTTTCCCCATTCCAGCGCTTCGCCCGGGCTGACAAGCGTGGGGGGATCTTTGGGGGGATCCCAGGTGTGTTGGGGGGATCCCAGGTGTGTTTGGGGGGATCCCAGGTGTGTTTGGGGGTCATTTCAGGCCATTAAACCCCAATTTTTCCCATTTTCTCCCCATTTTTCCCCATTTTTCCCATTTTTCCCATTTTCCCGGTTTCTCTCCCCGTTTTCCCGCCCCCAGCGCTTCGCCCGGGCGGACAAGCGTGGGAAGCTGCCGCGCTGGATCCAGGAGCACCTGCCCGAGTCCCACCTGAACCTGACGGTGGACGAGGCCGTGCAGGCGGCCAAGAGGTTCCTGCGCGAGATGGCCCAGCCCTTCCGCCAGGTGAGGGATCCCCCCAGCCCTTCCGACAGGTGAGGGATCCACTCGATCCTGAGGGATCCCCCCCAGCCCTTCCGCCAGGTGAGGGATCCACTGGATCCTGAGGGATCCCCCCAGCCCTTCCGCCAGGTGAGGGATCCACTCGATCCTGAGGGATCCCCCCAGCCCTTCCGCCAGGTGAGGGATCCACTCGATCCTAGGGGATCCCCCCCAGCCCTTCCGGCAGGTGAGGGATCCACTGGATCCTAGGGGATCCCCCCCAGCCCTTCCGCCAGGTGAGGGATCCACTCGATCCCGAGGGATCCCATCTGATCCTGATTGATCCCCCCAGCCCTTCCGCCAGGTGAGGGATCCACTGGATCCTGAGGGATCCCCCCCAGCCCTTCCGCCAGGTACGGGATCCACTGGATCCTGAGGGATCCCCCCAGCCCTTCCGCCAGGTGAGGGATCCACTGGATCCTGAGGGATCCCCCCAGCCCTTCCGGCAGGTGAGGGATCCACTGGATCCTGAGGGATCCCCCCAGCCCTTCCGGCAGGTGAGGGATCCCCCCCAGCCCTTCCGCCAGGTGAGGGATCCACTGGATTCTGAGGGATCCCCCCAGCCCTTCCGCCAGGTGAGGGATCCACTCGATCCCAGGGGATCCAAATTGATCCCCCAGCCCTTCCGGCAGGTACGGGATCCACTGGATCCTGAGGGATCCCATCCGATCCCCCCAGCCCTTCCGGCAGGTGAGGGATCCACTCGATCCAAATAGATCCCAGGGGGTCCTGAGGGATTCCCCCCCCCCCCAGCCCTTCCGGCAGGTGAGGGATCCACTCGATCCCAGGGGACCACCCCACCCACCCACCCCACCCCCACCCCCCCCCCCCCCCCCCGCCCTTCCGGCAGGTGAGGGATCCAGTGGATCCTGAGGGACCACCCCCCCCCAGCCCTTCCGACAGGTATGGGATCCACTGGATCCAGATAGATCCCAGGGGATCCTGAGGGATCCCCCCAGCCCTTCTGCCAGGTGAGGGATCCACTCGATCCCAGGGGATCCCCCCCAGCCCTTCCGACAGGTGAGGGATCCACTGGGTCCCCTCAGATCCTTTCAGATCCTCTCTGATCCACCCAGACCCCCCCCAAGACCCCCTCAGACCCTCCCCAGATCCCCAGGGTGGATCCCCAGGGTGGATCCCCATCCCAGAGGATCCCCATCCCAGATCCCCAGGGTGGATCCCCATCCCGGATCCCCATCCCGGATCCCCATCCTGGATCCCCATCCCCGATCCCCATCCTGGATCCCCACCCCGGATCCCCACCCCTGAGGATCCCCACCCTGGATCCCCCTCCCCGATCCCCATCCCCGATCCCCACCCCAGAGGATCCCCATCCCGGATCCCCAGGGTGGATCCCCACCCCAGAGGATCCCCCTCCCCGATCCCCCTCCCCGATCCCCATCCCCGATCCCCATCCCCGATCCCCATCCCCGATCCCCATCCCGGATCCCCACCCCGGTGGATCCCGATCCCGCTCCCGCTCCCGTTGCAGGAGGACCAGCTGGGGCTGTCGCTGCTGACCTGGGAGCAGCTGCAGGAGGGGGAGGTGCTGCAGCGGATCCAGGGCATCTCCCAGCAGGTCTGACCGGGATCCGCCCGGGATCCACCCGGGATCCACCCGGGATCCACCTGGGACCTGCCCGGGATCCACCCGGGATCCACCCGGGATCCACCTGGGACCTGCCTGGGACCAACCCGGGACCCACCTGGGATCCACCCGGGATCCACCCGGGATCAACCCGGGATCAACCCGGGATCCACCTGGGACCCACCCGGGACCCGCCCGGGATCCACCTGGGACCTGCCTGGGATCCCCCCAGGACCCACCCGGAATCCACCTGGGATCCACCCGGGACCCACCCGGGACCCACCCGGGATCCACCCAGGATCTACCCAGGATCCACCCAGGATCCGCCCGGGATCCACCCGGGACCTGCTCGGGATCCCCCCAGGATCCACCCGGGACCTGCCTGGGATCCACCCGGGACCCGCCCGGGATCTGCCTGGGATCCACCCGGGATCCCCCCAGGATCCAGCCAGGGGCTCCAGGGGGGATCTGGATCCCCCCCAAACCCACCTGGAGGAGGGGGTGGATCCCTCCTTGGGATCCAGTGGGATCTGGAGCCCCAAAATGCCGGAGCAGGGACCGGATCCCTCTGGGGGAGGGGATCTGGACCCCCCCCGGGGGGATCTGGGCCCCCCCAAACCCACCTGGAGGAGGGGGTGGATCCCCCCGTGGGATCCAGTGGGATCTGGGCCCCCTCAGAGCCCCCAAACCCACCTGGAGGAGGGACCGGATCCCCCCTGGATCCCCCCGGATCCCCCCAGATCCCCCTGGATCCCCCGGGATCCCCCCAGGTCCCCCAATTTTGGTCCCTCCCCTCCCCCCAATAAAAGCGACTTTCCCCTCCCCCAATGACTCCGCCCCCTTTTTACCCCCCCCAGGGACCCCCCAAAATCCCCTCCCCCCCCCAAAGATTTGGGGTGTCCTCCCCTCCCCCACCCCCCCAAAAACGAGGGGGGGGGCGAATCCATTGGGGGGAGGGGGAGGGGCTCCTCTCCCGTGCCTCAGTTTCCCCCCGGATGTTTTGGGGTGGGGGGGAGGGGTCATTCCTGGGGTGCCCCCCCTGCGTCCCTCCCCTCCCCCCCTCAAGGAACCCCCCCCGGGGACCCCTCCCCTCCCCTCCCCCCCCCCCCAATTTGACACCGAATCCCCCCCGGGAAACCGGAGCCGACCTAAAAATACCGGGGGGGGGGAGGGGCGGGGCTGGGCGGCCCCTCCCCCTCCCTCCCCTCCCCCCCCCCCCCAGCTTGAATTGCCCTGAGCCAGCGGATCCGCCCCACCCCCACCCTAAACACCCCCCCATTAAATTTGGGGGATCCCCCCCTCAATTCCGACCCCCCCCCAATTGATTTTGGGATTTTCTGCCCCCCCCCAATTAATTTTTGGGGTTCCCCGATTAATTCCGACCCCCCCCCCCAATTAATTTTGGGGTTTTTTGACCCCTCCCCATTAATTTGGGGGGGGGAGCGGTGGTCTCGAAATTTGGGAGGGTCCCGGTAATTTGGGGGGTGGTCCCGGTGCTCCCGGGGGGGTCCCGGTATTTATTTGGGGGGGTCCCGGTAATTTGGGGGGGGGTCCCGGTGCCCCGGGAGGGGTCCCGGTATTTATTTGGGGGGGTCCCGGTAATTTGGGGGGTGGTCTCGGTGGCCCCCGGGGGGGCCCGGTAATTTGGGGGGGGGGTCCCGGTGCCCCCGGGAGGGTCCCGGTATTTATTTGGGGGGGGGTCCCAGTGCCCTGGGAGGGTCCCGGTAATTTGGGGGGGTCCCGGTAATTTGAAGAGCTCCCGGTATTTATTTGGGGGGGTGGTCCCAGTGCCCGGGGGGGTCCCGGTATTTATTTGGGGGGTCCCGGTGCCCCGGGGGTGGTCCCGGTAATTTGGGGGGTGGTCCTGGTGCCCCGGGGTGGGGGTGGTCCCGGTAATTTGGGGGGGGTCCCGGTGCCCCGGTATTTGAAGTTCTCCCGGTATTTATGGGGGGTGGTCCCGGTGCCCCCGGGAGGGTCCCGGTATTTATTTGGGGGGGTGGTCCCGGTGTCCGGGGGGGGTCCCGCTATTTGGGGGGGGTCCCGGTGCCCCGGTATTTGAAGTTCTCCCGGTATTTATGGGGGGGTGGTCCCGGTAATTTGGGGGGGGTCCCGCTATTGAAGAGCTCCCGGTATTTATTTGGGGGGTGGTCCCGGTGCCCCGGGGGGGGTCCCGTTAATTTGGGGGGGTCCCGGTATTTGAAGAGCTCCCGGTATTTATTGGGGGGTGGTCCCGGTAATTTGGGGGGGTCCCGCTATTGGAAGAGCTCCCGGTATTTATGGGGGGGTGGTCCCGGTAATTTGGGGGGTGGTCCCGCCCCCTCCCGCGGTCCCGGGGGGCGGCAGGTGCCGCCTGCCCCCCCCCCCCCCCCCCCCCCCGGTGACACCGGACACCGGGGGGCGGCTCCGGGGGTCCCCCAGGGTCTCCCGCGGGCCGGGGGCGGCCCCGCCAGGGCCCGGCCCCGCCCGGTTTGGGGTCCCCCCGGAGCCCCCCGGGGCTGGGGGGGGTCCCGGGGGGGATAAAAGCGCCCCTGGGGGGTCCCGGTCCCACCGCTCCCCCCCGCGCCCGGTACCGGCCCGACCCCGACCCGGCCCCGCTGAGAGACCCAGGTAACGCCGGGACCCCCCCGGGACCCCCACCGGGACCACCGGGAAACCCCCGGGACCACCGGGAAACCCCCCGGGATCCCCGCCGGGACCCCCCCGGGACCACCGGGACCACCGGGATCCCCCCCGGGAACCCCCCCGGGACCCCCGGGATCCCCCACGGGACCCCCGGGACCCCCCCAGGGAAACCCCCGGGACCACCACGACCCCCCCGGGACCCCAATCGGGACCGGGACCGCCCCCCCCGAGACCACCGGGAGACTCCCGGGAGCCCCCCCCAGGATCCCCCGGGACCACGGGAGACCCCTGGGAACCGAATCGGTACCGGAACCCCCCCCCGGGATCACCGGGACCCCCCCGGACCGGCCCAATCTGGACCAGGACACTCAGGAAGGGTCGGGACGCCCCCGGTGTCACCGGGACCGGGACAGGGACAGGGACCCGACCTCCCCTCGGTGTCACCGGAACCGGGACCGGGACAGGGACAGGGACAGGGACAGGGACCCGACCTCCCCTCGGTGTCACCGGGACCGGGACAGGGATTCGGGACCGGGCCCCGCCCCCCCGTCGGTGTCACCGGGACCGGGATTTGGGACAGGGACCGGGACCGGGACGGGGGCCCGACCCCTACTCGGTGTCACCGGGACCGGCACCGGGATTCGGGACCGGGATTCGGCACCGGGCCCCGCCCCCCCGGTATCACCAGGACCGGGATTCGGCACCGGCCCCGCCCCCCTCGGTGTCACCGGGACCGGGACCAGGACCGGGCCCCGCCCCCCTCGGTGTCACCGGGACCGGGATTCGGGACCGGCCCCGCCCCCCTCGGTGTCACCGGGACCCCCCCAAGCCCCCCCCGGTCCCTCCCCTCCCCCCCCGAGCTATAAATAGCCCCGGCCCGAACAAGGAGCGGAGCCGAGCGGCCACGCCCCCTGCAGGACACGCCCACCAGGACACGCCCCTCTGCAGGACACGCCCCCTGCAGGACACGCCCCAGAGCCCCCCCCCGTGTCCCCTGTGTCCCCTCTTGTGGCACGTGGTGCGGTGTCCCCGGTGTCACCGGGCTGTCCCCGTGTCCCCGTGTCCTCCGTGTCCCCCACATCACCTGGCTGTCCCTGCGGTGTCACCTGGCTGTCCCCACAATGTCACCTGGCTGTCCCTGTGTCCTCCGTGTCCCCCACATCACCGGGCTGTCCCCACAATGTCACCTGGCTGTCCCCATGTCCCCTGGTGCCACCATGTCCCTGTGTCCCCATGTCCTCCATGTCCCCCACAATGTCACCGGGCTGTCCCCGGTGCCACCTGGCTGTCCCCATGTCCTCCATGTCCTCCATGTCCTCCATGTCCCCCACATCACCTGGCTGTCCCCACAATGTCACCTGGCTGTCCCCGTGTCCCCCGGTGCCACCATGTCCCTCTGTCCCCATGTCCTTCATGCCTGTCCCCATGTCCCTGTGTCCCCATGTCCCCATGGTGTCCCCATGTCCCCGCAGTGCCACCATGCCGTTCAGCAACACCCACAACAAGCACAAGCTCCAGTTCTCGGCCGAGGAGGAGTTCCCAGACCTGTCCCCATGTCCCTGTGTCCCCATTCCCACGGTGTCCATGGTGTCCATGATGTCCCCATGATGTCCCCACGATGTCCCCGTGTCCCCGCAGTGCCACCATGCCATTCAGCAACACCCACAACAAGTACAAGCTCAAGTTCTGGGCCGAGGAGGAGATCCCAGACCTGTCCCCATGTCCCTGTGTCCCCATGTCCATGATGTCCACGATGTCCCCATGATGTCCCCACGGTGTCCCCGCAGTGCCACCATGCCGTTCAGCAACACCCACAACAAGTACAAGCTCAAGTTCTCGGCCGAGGAGGAGTTCCCGGACCTGTCCCCATGGTGTCCCCATGTCCATGGTGTCCATGTCCCCATGGTGTCCCCACGATGTCCCCGTGTCCCCGCAGTGCCACCATGCCGTTCAGCAACACCCACAACAAGCACAAGCTCAAGTTCTGGGTTGAGGAGGAGTTCCCGGACCTGTCCCCATGTCCCTGTGTCCCCATGTCCCCATGTCCATGATGTCCCCATGATGTCCCCATGTCCCCACGATGTCCCCATGTCCCCACGATGTCCCCATGTCCCCGCAGTGCCACCATGCCGTTCAGCAACACCCACAACAAGTACAAGCTCAAGTTCTCGGCCGAGGAGGAGTTCCCGGACCTGTCCCCATGTCCCTGTGTCCCCATGTCCATGGTGTCCATGATGTCCCCACGATGTCCCCATGTCCCCACGATGTCCCCGTGTCCCCGCAGTGCCACCATGCCGTTCAGCAACACCCACAACAAGTACAAGCTCAAGTTCTCGGCCGAGGAGGAGATCCCGGACCTGTCCCCATGGTGTCCCCATGTCCATGGTGTCCATGTCCCCATGTCCCCACGGTGTCCCCATGTCCCCACAATGTCCCCGTGTCCCCGCAGTGCCACCATGCCGTTCAGCAACACCCACAACAAGTACAAGCTCAAGTTCTCGGCCGAGGAGGAGTTCCCGGACCTGTCCAAGCACAACAACCACATGGCCAAGGTGCTGACCCCCGCCCTCTACGCCAAGCTGCGCGACAAGGAGACCCCCAGCGGCTTCACCCTCGACGACGTCATCCAGACCGGCGTCGACAACCCCGGTGCGTCCCCACGCGGGGTCCCCAACCTGCCCCAGGGGTCCCCAAACTGACCATGGGGTCCCCAACCCATCCAGGGGGTCCCCAAACTGACCATGGGGTCCTCAATCCGTCCATGGGGTCTCCACTCCATCCATGGGGTCCCCAGCCCACCCCGGGTGTCCCCAAACTGACCATGGGGTCCCCAAACTGACCATGGGGTCCCCAGCCCGCCCCGGGGGTCCCCAAACTGATCATGGGGTCCCCAAACTGACCATGGGGTCCTCAACACATCCATGGGGTCCCCAACCTGTCCATGGGGTCCCCAGCCCATCCATGGGGTCCCCAGCCCGCCCCGGGGGTCCCCAGCCCGCCCCGGGGGTCCTCAGCCCATCCATGGGGTCCCCAACCTGTCCATGGGGTCCCCAGCCTGTCCATGGGGTCCCCAGCCCACCCCGGGGGTCCCCAAACTGACCATGGGGTCCTCAAACTGACCATGGGGTCCCCAACCTGTCCATGGGGTCCCCAGCCCGCCCCGGCGGTCCCCAACCCATCCATGGGGTCCCCAGCCCATCCATGGGGTCTCCACTCCATCCCGGGGGTCCCCAAACTGACCATGGGGTCCCCAGTCCCTCTATGGGGTCTACAGCCCATCCATGGGGTCTCCACTCCATCCATGGGGTCCCCAACCTGTCCATGGGGTCCTCAACACATCCATGGGGTCCTCAACCCATCCATGGGGTCCCCAACCTGTCCATGGGGTCCCCAGCCCATCCATGGGGTCCCCAGCCCGCCCCGGGGGTCTCCAGCCCGCCCCGGGGGTCCCCAGCCCACCCCGGGGGTCCCCAAACTGACCATGGGGTCCTCAACCCATCCATGGGGTCCCCAGCCTGCCCCAGGGGTCTCCAGCCCGCCCCGGGGGTCCCCAAACTGACCATGGGGTCCTCAACCCATCCATGGGGTCCCCCAGCCTGCCCTGGGTGTCCCCAAACTGACCATGGGGTCCCCAGCCCACCCCAGGGGTCCCCAGCCCACCGTGGGGGTCCCCAACCTGTCCATGGGGTCCCCCAGCCCGCCCTGGGTGTCCCCAAGCTGACCATGGGGTTCCCAGCCCACCCCAGGGGTCCCCAAACTGCCCATAGGGTCTTCAACCCATCCATGGGGTCTCCACTCCATCCATGGGGTCCCCAGCCCACCCCGGGTGTCCCCAAACTGCCCATGGGGTCCCCAAACTGACCATGGGGTCCCCAGAATGTCCATGGGGTCCCCAACCCATCCATGGGGTCCTCAGCCCTCCCCAGGGGTCCCCAAACTGACCATGGGGTCCTCAATCCATCCATGGGGTCCCCAGCCCATCCATGGGGTCCCCAACTTGTCCATGGGGTCCCCAAACTAACTATGAGGTCCTCAACCTGTCCATGGGGTCCCCAGCCCATCCATGGGGTCCCTGATCTGTACATGGGACCAGAGACCCCTCCCCAGCTGCCAGGGCCCCATCCCAGTCCCGTACTGGTCCCAGTGTCCCATCCCAGTCCCATACTGGTCCCAGTGACCCCGATATCCCCAAATGTCCCCAGGCCACCCGTTCATCATGACGGTGGGCTGCGTGGCCGGTGACGAGGAGTCCCATGGCCAATCCCAGTCCCATACTGGTCTCATACCCAATCCCAGTCCCATACTGGTCCCAGTGCCCCATCCCAGTCCCATACTGGTCCCAGTGACCCCCAGTGACCCTGATGTCCCCAAATGTCCCCAGGCCACCCGTTCATCATGACCGTGGGCTGCGTGGCCGGTGACGAGGAGTCCCATGGCCAATCCCAGTCCCATACTGGTCCCAGTGTCCCATCCCAGTCCCATACTGGTCCCAGTGTCCCATCCCAGTCCCATACTGGTCCCAGTGACCCCGGTGTCCCCAAATGTCCCCAGGCCACCCGTTCATCATGACCGTGGGCTGTGTGGCCGGTGACGAGGAGTCCCATGGCCAATCCCAGTCCCGTACTGGTCCCAGTGCCCCATCCCAGTGCCATACTGGTCTCATACCCAATCCCAGTGCCATACTGGTCCCATACTGGTCCCAGTGACCCCGGTGTCCCCAAATGTCCCCAGGCCACCCGTTCATCATGACGGTGGGCTGCGTGGCCGGGGACGAGGAGTCCTACGAGGTCTTCAAGGAGCTCTTCGACCCCGTGATCCAGGACAGGCACGGCGGCTACAAACCCACCGACAAGCACCGCACCGACCTCAACCACGAGAACCTCAAGGTGGGGACCCCAAAATCCGGGAGGGGACCCCAAATTTGGGAGGAGTCCCTGAAATCTGGGAGGGGTCCCCAAAGGTCTCGGGAGGGCGGGGAAGGGGTGACAGGGCCACCACGGGGTGACACAAACCCACGGACAAGCACCGCACCGACCTCAACCACGAGAACCTCAAGGTGGGGGGACCCCGAAATCCGGGGGGGGTCCCCAAATCCGGGAGGGGTCCCCAAAGGTCACAGGAGGGCGGGGAAGGGGTGACAGGGCCACCACGGGGTGACACAAACCCACCGACAAGCACCGCACCGACCTCAACCACGAGAACCTCAAGGTGGGGGGATCCCCGAAATTTGGGGGGGTCCCCGAAATCTGGGAGGGGTCCCCAGGGGTCTGAGGAGGGCAGGGAAGGGGTGACAGGGCCACCACGGGGTGACAGGGCCACCATGGGGTGACACAAACCCACGGACAAGCACCGCACCGACCTCAACCACGAGAACCTCAAGGTGGGGGGACCCCAAAATCCGGGGGGGTCCCCAAATCTGGGAGGGGACCCCCAAATCTGGGAAGGATCCCTAAAGGTGTCAGGAGGGCGGGGAAGGGGTGACAGGGCCACCACGGGGTGACACAAACCCACCGACAAGCACCGCACCGACCTCAACCACGAGAACCTCAAGGTGGGGGAACCCCGAAATTTGGGGGGGTCCCCAAATCTGGGAGGGGTCCCTGAAATCTGGGAGGGGACCCCCAAACCCGGGAGGGGTCTCCAGGGGTCTCAGGAGGGCAGGGAAGGGGTGACAGGGCCACCACGGGGTGTCCCCACAAAGCCACCTCAGGAGGGTTTTGGGGGGAGTTTTTGGGGATTTTTGGGCTGATTTTGGGGTTATTTTGAGCGGGATTTTTGGGATATTTTTGGGGTGATTTTGGGGTTTTTTTGGGGTGTCCCTGAGCGGTTTTTGGGGTGCCCAGGGCGGGGAGGACCTGGACCCCAAGTACGTGCTGAGCACTGCGGGGGCCCTCACAGCGAGGATTATTTTGGGGATTTTTGGGCTGATTTTGGGGTTATTTTGAGCGGGATTTTTGGGATATTTTTGGGGCGATTTTGGGGATTTTCGGGGTGTCCCTGAGCGGTTTTTGGGGTGCCCAGGGCGGGGAGGACCTGGACCCCAAGTACGTGCTGAGCAGTGCAGCTGGGTCATGGGGGGGGGATTTTGGGGTGATGTTTTGGGTATATTTGGGTTATTTTGAGTGGGATTTTTGGGATATTTTTGGGGCGATTTTGGGGGTTTTCGGGGTGTCCCTGAGCGGTTTTTGGGGTTCCCCAGGGCGGGGAGGACCTGGACCCCAAGTACGTGCTGAGCAGCCGCGTCCGCACCGGCCGCAGCATCAAGGGGTACTCGCTGCCCCCCCACTGCAGCCGCGGCGAGCGCCGCGCCATCGAGAAGCTGTCAGTCACAGGTGAGGGGCGGGGCCTGGGTGGGCGGGGTCAGAGTGGGCGTGGTCAGAGTGGGCGTGGACCGGTGGGGTGGGTTAAATGGGATTGGGTGTGGTCAGGAAGTGGGTGGGGTCAGATTGGGTGTGGTCCGAGGGGTGGGGTCAGGATTTGGGTGGGGCCGCGGAGGGTGGGAGCGTGGGTGGGGTCAGAATGGGTGTGGCCGGTGTGGGCGTGGCCAGATTGGGGTGGGCGTGGCTGGGCGTGGTCAACCTGGCTTGGGCGTGTCCCGGGCGTGTCCAGGTGGGGTTTTGGGATGGATTTGGGATAGATTTGGGGTGAATTTGGGATGGATTTGGGACAGATGTGCATTTCCAATCTGGCTTGGGCGTGGCTTGGGCGTGTCCCGTCCCACCTGGGCGTGTCCGGGGTGTGTCCAGGTGGGGTTTTGGGTGGATTTGGGCTGAATTTGGGATGGATTTGGGACAGTTGGACGTGACAAGGCCAAGTTCAGCGTGGCCTGGGCGTGTCCAGTCCAGCCTGGGCGTGTCCAGTCTGGTCTGGGCGTGGCTGGGTGTGGTCAGTCTGGCTTGGGCGTGTCCCGGTGGGGTTTTGGGATGGATTTGGGATGGATTTGGGACAGATGTGCAGATCCAATCTGGCTTGGGTGTGGCCTGGGCGTGTCCAGTCCGGCCTGGGTGTGAGCAATCTGGTCTGGGCGTGGCTGGGCGTGTCCCGTCTGGCCTGGGTGTGTCCTGGGCGTGTCCAGGGGCGTGCCCAGGTGGGGTTTTGGGATGGATTTGGGTTGAATTTGGGACAGATGTGCATTTCCAATCTGGCTTGGGCGTGGCCTGGGCGTGTCCCGTCCCGCCTGGGCGTGTCTGGGGCGTGTCCAGGTGGGGTTTGGGATGGATTTGGGTTGAATTTGGGCTGGATTTGGGCTGAATTTGGGACAGATGTACATTTCCAATCTGGCTCGGGCGTGACCTGGGCGTGTCCCGTCCGGCCTGGGCGTGTCCGGGGCGTGTCGGGGGGCGTGCCCAGGTGCTGACCACGCCCCCGGCAGCCCTGAACAGCCTGGAGGGGGAGTTCAAGGGCAAGTACTACCCGCTGAAGGCCATGACGGAGCAGGAGCAGCAGCAGCTCATCGACGACCACTTCCTGTTCGACAAGCCGGTGTCGCCCCTGCTGCTGGCCTCGGGCATGGCCCGCGACTGGCCCGACGCCCGCGGCATCTGGTGCGCACCTGGGACACCTGGGGCACCTGGGGCACCTGAGGGGCACATGGGGGCAGTTCAGGGCATCTGGTGCGCACCTGGGGCACCTGGGGGCACCTGGGGGGTTCCTGGAGGCACCTGGGGGGCACATGGGGGGCAGCTGGGGGCAGCTGGGGGCAGTTCAGGGCACCTGGGGGGCACTTGGGGGCACTTGGGGGCAGCTGGGGGGTTCCTGGGGGCAGCTGGGGGGGCACCTGGGGGGTTCCTGGGGGGTTCCTGGGGGGTTCTTGGGGCAGTTCAGGGCATCTGGTGCACACCTGGGACACCTGGGGGGCACCTGGGGGCACCTGGGGGCACCTGGGGGCAGCTGGGGGCAGTTCAGGGCACCTGGGGGCACCTGGGAGTATTTGGGGGGCACCCCGGGTGTTCTTAGGGGGTTCTTAGGGGGTTCTTGGGGCAGTTCAGGGCACCTGGGGGCAGCTGGGGGGCACCAGGGGGCACCTGGGGGGCGGCTGGGTGCAGTTCAGGGCACCTGGGGGCACCTGGGGGGCACCTCGGGGGTTTTTAGGGGGTTCTTGGGGCAGTTTAGGGCACCTGGGGCACCTGGGGGGGCAGCTGGGGGGCACCTGGGGCAGTTCAGGGCACCTGGGGAGCACCTGGGGGCAGCTGGGGGCAGTTCAGGGCACCTGGGAGGCACCCAGGGGGTTCCTGGGGGGCTCCTGGGGGGTTCTTGGGGCAGTTCAGGGCACCTGCGGGCACCTGGGGGGTTCCTGGGGGCAGCTGGGGGGCACCTGGGGGGTTCTTAGGGGGTTCTTGGGGCAGTTCAGGGCACCTGGAGGCACCTGGGGGCACCTGGGGGGCACTTGGGGGGTTCTTAGGGGGGTTCTTGGGGCAGTTCAGGGCACCCAGTGTCCCCGATGTCCCCTCAGTGTCCCCAATGTCCCCTCGATGTCTCTGAGGTCCCCCAGGTGTCCCCTGATGTTCCCCATTTCATGGGGCTCTCCCCTCTGGGGGATCTCTGGGGGTGCCAGGGCCATGCTGAGGTGTTCCCCCCGATGTCCCCAATGTCCCCAATGTCCCCTCGATGTCCCCTGGGTGTCCCCCGATGTCCCCTGGGTGTCCCCGATGTCCCCCGGGTGTCCCCCGATGTCTCTGAGGTCCCCAGTGTCCCCTGATGTCCCCGTTTTATGGGGCTCTCCCCTCTGGGGGGGCTCTGGGGGTGTCCCTGCTGTCCCCCCAATGTCCCCCCAATGTCCCCTCGATGTCCCCTCGATGTCCCCAATGTCCCCTCGATGTCCTCGATGTCCCCTCAGTGTCCCCAATGTCTCTGATGTCCCCTGATGTCCCCGTTTCATGGGATCTCCCCTTTGGGGGGGCTCTGGGGGTGTCCCCTGCTGTCCCCCCGATGTCCCCTCGATGTCCCCTCGATGTCCCCTCGATGTCCCCAATGTCCCCTCGATGTCCCCAATGTCCCCTCGATGTCCCCCCAGGCACAACGACAACAAGACGTTCCTGGTGTGGGTGAACGAGGAGGATCACCTGCGCGTCATCTCCATGGAGAAGGGAGGGAACATGAAGGAGGTGTTCCGGCGCTTCTGCGTCGGCCTCAAGAAGGTCAGGGACACCTGGGGACACCTGGGGACACCTGGGGACACTGGGGACACCTGGGGACACTGGGGACACCTGGGGACACCTGGGGGTTTGGGGTCACATCTCCATGGAGAAGGGCGGCAACATGAAGGAGGTGTTCCGGCGCTTCTGCGTCGGCCTCAAGAAGGTCAGGGACACCTGGGGACACCTGGGGACACCTGGGGACACCTGGGGACACTGAGGACACTGGGGACACCTGGGGACACCTGGGGACACCTGGGGACACCTGGGGACATCGGGGGATTTGGGGACACATCTCCATGGAGAAGGCAGGGAACATGAAGGAGGTGTTCCGGCGCTTCTGCGTTGGCCTCAAGAAGGTCAGGGACACCTGGGGACACCTGGGGACACTGGGGACACCTGGGGACACCTGGGGACACTGGGGACACTGGGGACACCTGGGGACACCTGGGGACACTGGGGACACGGAGGGTTTGGGGACACTGGGGGGATTTGGGGTCACATCTCCATGGAGAAGGGAGGGAACATGAAGGAGGTGTTCCGGCGCTTCTGCGTCGGCCTCAAGAAGGTCAGGGACACCTGGGGACACCTGGGGACACCTGGGGACACTGGGGACACCTGGGGACACTGGGGACACTGGGGACACTGGGGACATCGGGGGGTTTGGGGTCACATCTCCATGGAGAAGGGCGGGAACATGAAGGAGGTGTTCTGTGTCGGCCTCAAGAAGGTCAGGGACACCTGGGGACACCTGGGGGCACTGGGGGACACCTGGGGACACTTGGGGACATCTGGGGACACTGGGGATGGAGGAGTTTTGGGGTCACATCTCCATGGAGATGGGTGGCAATGGGAGGGAGGTGTCGGTCTCAAGGAGGTCAGGAGGGTCCTGAGGTGTCCTGAGGGTCTTGGGGACATTTGGGGACATTTAAGGACACCTGGGGACATTTAAGGACACCTGGGGACAGGTGGCACTTTGGGAACAAAGCCAACTTTTGGGAACAAGGAGAAATTTGGGGACAGGTGGCGTTTGAGGACATTGAGGCGACATTTGACATCCCGAGCACGCCAGGTGTGCCCCGGGCGT
The DNA here is from genome assembly GCF_963513975.1 of Fringilla coelebs. Lineage (NCBI taxonomy): Eukaryota > Metazoa > Chordata > Aves > Passeriformes > Fringillidae > Fringilla > Fringilla coelebs. The sequence continues at coordinate 400,452 of NC_140063.1, forward strand.
GTCCCAGGTGTGTCCTGGGCGTGTCCCAGGTGTGTCCCAGGTGCCACCACCACCCCCAGTGTCCCCAACCCTGGTCCCCTGGCTGTCCCCAGATCGAGGAGATCTTCAAGAAGGCCGGGCACCCCTTCATGTGGACGGAGCACCTGGGCTACATCCTCACCTGCCCGTCCAACCTGGGCACGGGGCTGCGCGGCGGCGTCCACGTGCGCCTGCAGCACCTGAGCCAGCACCCCAAGTTCGAGGAGATCCTCAAGCGCCTGCGCCTGCAGAAACGTGGCACAGGTGAGAGCCCGGATCACCTGGGGGGTGGGACACCCCAAAATTCACGGTGACACCCCAAAGTCACCTGGGGGGAAATAGGGACAGCCCCAAAGTCACCTGAGCCAGGTTCGAGGGGATCCTCAAGCGCCTGCGCCTGCAGAAACGCGGCACAGGTGAGAGCCCGGATCACCTGGGGGGTGGGACACCCCAAAAATCACCTGGGTGGGCGGGGACACCCCAAAATTCACCTGGTGGGAAATAGGGACAGCCCCAAAGTCACCTGAGCCAGCACCCCAAGTTCCAGGAGATCCTCGAGCGCCTGCGCCTGCAGAAACGCGGCACAGGTGGGACACAAAACACCTGGGGACACCCCAAAATTCACAGGGACACCCCAGAATTCACCTGGGGTGAGGCAGGGAGATCCCCAAAGTCACCAGGGTGGAAAAATTCCATCCCAAAATTCACCTGGGGGTGAAATTCCACCCCGAAAATTCACCTGGGTGGGGTGGGGACACCCCAAAATTCTCTTGGGGTGAGGCAGGGACACCCCAAAATTCACCTGGGGTGGGTGGGGACACCCCAAAATTCACCTGGGGGGAGATTCCACCCCCAAACTCACCTGACAGAGACCCCCCCAAATTCACCTGGCGGGGGCAGGGGCACCCCCACATCAGCCCAGGAAAGGGACCCTGGGTGGGGCTGATGGTCCAGGGGTGGTCAGCGGTGTCCTGGCTGTCCGTCTGTCCATCTGTCTGTCCGTCTGTCCGTCTGTCCGTCCGGGGGGGGTGGGCACGGCGGCGGTGGGGCCGTGGGTCAGCGACAGGCAGGGGCTGCTCAGGGGTGGACAGGGGGTGGTCAGGAGTGGTCAGCGGTGTCCTGGCTGTCCGTGCCTCACTGACCCCGCCCTGTCCGTCTGTCTGTCTGTCCAGGCGGGGTGGACATGGCGGCTGTGGGACTGTGAGACACAGGGGATGGACAGGGGGCTGCTCAGGAGTGCTCAGGGGATGGTCAGTGAGTGGTCAGTGGGTGGTCAGTGGTGTCCTGGCTGTCCCTGGCTGTCCGTGCCCCACTAACCCCGCCCTGTCCGTCTGTCCGTCTGTCCAGGCGGGGTGGACACGGCCCTGGCAGAACCATCAGGCCCAGGGGATGGACAGGGGCTGCTCAGGAGTGCTCAGCGGTGTCCTGGCTGTCCCTGGCTGCCTCCCTGACCCCGCCCTGTCTGTCTGTCCGTCTGTCTGTCTGTCTGTCCAGGCGGGGCGGACACGGCCCTGGCAGAACCATCAGGCCCAGGGGCTGCTCAGGGGGTGCTCAGGAGTGCTCAGGGGATGCTCAGGAGTGCTCAGCGGTGTCCTGGCTGTCCCTGGCTGTCCCTGGCTGTCCCACTGACCCCACCCTGTCCGTCTGTCCGTCTGTCTGTCCAGGCGGGGTGGACACGGCCCTGGCAGAACCATCAGGCCCAGGGGATGGACAGGGGGTGCTCAGGGTGGTCAGTGGGGGCTCAGGGGATGCTCAGGAGTGGTCAGCGGTGTCCTGGCTGTCCCTGGTTGTCCCTGGCTGTCCGTGGCTGCCTCCCTGACCCCACCCTGTCCGTCTGTCCATCCGTCCAGGTGGGGTGGACACGGCGGTGGTGGCGCTGTGGGTCAGCGACAGGCAGGGGCTGCTCAGGGGATGCTCAGGAGTGGTCAGTGAGTGGACAGGAGTGGTCAGCGGTGTCCTGGCTGTCCGTGCCCCACTAACCCCACCCTGTCCATCTGTCTGTCCGTCTGTCCGTCCAGGCGGGGTGGACACGGCGGTCGTGGGACCGTGGAACCATCAGACACAGGGGATGGACAGGAGTGGTCAGTGGGTGGTCAGCGGTGTCCTGGCTGTCCCTGGCTGTCCGTGCCTCACTGACCCCACCCTGTCCGTCTGTCCATCTGTCCGTCTGTCCAGGCGGGGCGGACACGGCAGCGGTGGGACCGTGAGACACAGGGGATGGACAGGGGGTGCTCAGGAGTGGTCAGGGGGTGGTCAGTGAGTGGTCAGCGGTGTCCTGGCTGTCCGTGCCTCACTGACCCCGCCCTGTCCGTCTGTCTGTCTGTCCAGGTGGGGTGGACACGGCCCTGGCAGAACCATCAGGCCCAGGGGATGGACAGGGGCTGCTCAGGAGTGGGCAGGGGCTGCTCAGGAGTGGTCAGCGGTGTCCTGGCTGTCCGTGGCTGTTCCCAGCTGCCCCACTGACCCTGCCCTGTCCATCTGTCTGTCCGTCCATCCAGGCGGGGTGGACACGGCGGCGGTGGGATGATGAGACACAGGGGATGGACAGGGGGAGCTGAGGAGTGGTCAGGGGATGCTCAGGAGTGGTCAGTGGTGTCCTGGCTGTCCCTGGCTGTCCCACTGACCCTACCCTGTCCGTCTGTCCGTCTGTCCATCCGTCTGTCCAGGCGGGGTGGGCACGGTGGCAGTGAGACCGTGAGACACAGGGGATGGACAGGAGGTGCTCAGGGGGTGCTCAGGGGATGGTCAGGGGATGGTCAGCGGTGTCCTGGCTGTCCCTGGCTGTCCGTGCCTCACTGACCCCGCCCTGTCCGTCTGTCCGTCTGTCCGTCTGTCCAGGCGGGGTGGACACGGCGGCTGTGGGACCGTGAGACACAGGGGATGGACAGGGGGTGCTCAGGGGGTGCTCAGGAGCGCTCAGGGTGGGCAGGGGATGCTCAGGAGTGCTCAGCGCTGTCCCTGGCTGTCCGTGCCCCACTAACCCCGCCCTGTCCCTCTGTCCGTCTGTCCGTCTGTCTGTCCGTGCAGGGGGGGTGGACACGGCGGCCGTGGGCGCCGTCTTCGACATCTCCAACGCCGACCGCCTGGGCTTCTCGGAGGTGGAGCAGGTGCAGATGGTGGTGGACGGCGTCAAGCTCATGGTGGAGATGGAGAAGAAGCTGGAGCAGAAGCAGCCGATCGACGACATGATCCCGGCCCAGAAATAGGGGAGGGGGCGCCGCGGGGAGACCCCCCGGGATCCCCCCGAGGGGAGGGGGCGCCGCGGGGATCCCCCGAAATCCCCCCCGAGCCCCCCCGGAGCGGCCCCAATAAACGCTGCTGGTCCCGGCTGCGCTCGGCGGTTTGGATTTGGGGAGGGGGCGACGCCAAATTTGGGGATCCCGGCAAAGTCAGAGGGTCCCTCCCATTCCCCAAGGGTCCCTCGGGTCCTTCTGGGGACCCCAAAATCTCCCTCGATCCCCGGGGATCCCCCAAAATCCTCCAGAGCCCCCCCCCCGAGCGGCCCCAATAAACGCTGCTGGTCCCAGGGGTTTGGATTTGGGGAGGGGGCGACGCCAAATTTGGGGGTCCCGGCAAGGTCAGGGTGGATTTTCCCACCCCACTCTCACCCATGGGGACCCCAAAATCTCTCCCGAGCCCCGGGGAACCCCCAAAATCCCCCCGAGCCCCCCCGGAGCGGCCCCAATAAACGCTGCTGGTTCCGGGGGTTTGAATTTGGGGAGGGGGCGACGGCAAATTTGGGGGTCCCGGCAAATCCAGAGGGAGTCTCCCATTCCCCAAGGGTCCCTCGGATCCTCTTGGTGACCCCAAAATCTCTCCCAGACCCCCGGGGATCCCCCAAAATCCTCCAGAACCCCCCCCCAGAGCGGCCCCAATAAACGCTGCTGGTCCCGGGGGTTTGAATTTGGGGAGGGGGCGACGCCAAATTTGGGGGTCCCCGCAAGGTCAGAGGGACCCTCGCGTCCCCCAAGGGTCCTTCTGGTCCTCTTGGGGACCCCAAAATCTCTCCCAGACCCCCGGGGACCCCCCAAAATCCCCCCGAGCCCCCCCAATAAACGCTGCTGGTCCCGGGGGGTTGAATTTGGGGAGGGGGCCGACATCAATTTGACCCCTCCCCCAAAATTCCCATTTTTCCCCCACAAAATTCCAATTTTTTTCCCTAAATCCCCCCAGTTTTCCTCCTCCTAAACTCAATTTTCCCCCCAAAAAAATTCCATTTTCCCCCCAAAATCCCTTTTCCCCCCAAATCCCATTCACCCCCTAAAATTCCCATTTTTTCCCTCACAAAATCCCATTTTTTCCCCAAAATTCCCATTTCCCCCCCCAAAATTGTCATTTTCCCCCAAAAAATCCCCATTTTCCCCCCTAAATTCCCATTTTTCCCACAAAAAATTCCATTTTTTCCCCAAAACTCCCATTTTCCCCCCAAAATTCCAATTTTTCCCCCAAAATTCCCATTTTTCCCCCCAAAATTCCCATTTTCCCCAAAAAAAATTCCCATTTTCCCCCCCAAATTCCAAATTTTCCCCCAAAATTCCCATTTTTTCCCCCAAAATTCCCATTTTCCCAAAAAAAATTCCCATTTTCCCCCCAAAATCCCCATTTTTCCCAAAAAATTTCATTTTCCCCCCCCAAATTCCCATTTTTTCCCCCAAAATCCCCATTTTTCCCAAAAAATTTCATTTTCCCCCCCAAATTCCCATTTTTTCCCCAAAATTCCCATTTTTTTTCCCCCAGAGCAGGGGAGGGGACCCAGAAGTTTGGATTTTTTTGGGGGGGGGCTCTCAGAAATTTGGGGTTTCCGATTTTCCCTTTATTCCAACAAATCCCTGGAACGTAAAAAAACAAAAAAAAACCTCCCCAAATGATTCCCCGAGCCCAAAATCCCCTCGATTCGACCCAAAAATCACAAATTCCCCCCTCCCCCTAAAATCACACAAACGTGGGGGTGAGGACCCCGAAAAAAACCCAAAAAAAACCAAAAAAACCCCAAAAAACAAAAAAAAAAAAACCCAAAAAACCCCCAAAAAACCCCAAAAATCCGGGTGGGAAAAGGGGGAGGACGCCCCAAATTTTTAGGATTTTTTTGGGATTTTCTGTGGGATTTTTGGGATTTTTTTAGGGTTTTTTTCCTCTCTCCAAAATTCCATTTATTCCCTACAAAAATCACTGAAAATCAGAGCCCGGATCCTCGTCAGGAGCAGCTCAGGGAGGGGAATTTTGGAGTGATTTGGGATTTTTTGGGGATTTTGATGATTTTTTTTAAATTTTTCAGGGATTTTGGGGGGATTTTTGGTGGACTTTTTTAGGGGTTTTTTAGGATTTTTTTTGTGGATTTTTTTAGGATTTTTTTAGGATTTTTTGTGGATTTTTTTTAGATTTTTTTAGGATTTTTTTGGGTTTTTTTCTGGGGTTTTTTCCCCACCCACCACCCCCTAAAATTCCATTTATTCCCTACAAAAATCACTGAAAATCAGAGCATGGATCCTTGGAATTTTGGGGAATTTTTGGGGTATTTTGGTGGTTTTTAGGGGGGATTTTTTGGGGTTATTTTTAATTAATTTTTTTAGATTTTTTTTTTAATTTTTGGGGTTTTTTTGAGCCCTCAATCCCCACCCACCACCCCTCAAAATTCCATTTATTCCCTACAAAAATCACTAAAAATCAGAGCATGGATCCTTGGAATTTTGGGGAATTTTGGGGGTATTTTGGTGGTTTTTAGGGGAGATTTTTTGGGGTTATTTTTAATTACTTTTTAGATTTTTTTTTTTTAATTTTTGGGGTTTTTTTCGAGCCCTCAATCCCCACCCACCCTGCCCCAAAATTCCATTTATTCCCTACAAAAATCACTTTTGGGGTGATTTGGGATTTTTCTGGGGGGGATTTTTTTGGGATTATTTTTAATTAATTTTTTTTAGATTTTTTTTTTATTTTTGGGGATTTTTTGGGAGCATTTTTGAGCCCTCAATCCCCACCCACCACCCCCCAAAATTCCATTTATTCCCTACAAAAATCACTGAAAATCAGAGCATGGATCCTTGGAATTTTGGGGAATTTTGGGGAATTTTTGGGGTTTTGGATGTTTGGGGTTATTTAATTATTTTTTTAGATTTTTTTTTTAATTTTTGGGGTTTTTTTTGAGCCCTCAATCCCCACCCACCCTGCCCCAAAATTCCATTTATTCCCTACAAAAATCACTAAAAATCAGAGCCCGGATCATTGTCAGGAGCAGCTCAAGGAGGGGAATTTTGGGGAATTTTGGGGTTTTTTAGGGGAGATTTTTTGGGATTATTTTTTAATTATTTTTTTAGATTTTTTTTTTAATTTTTAGGGATTTTTTTGGAGCATTTTTGAGCCCTCAATCCCCACCCACCACCCCCCAAAATTCCATTTATTCCCTACAAAAATCACTAAAAATCAGAGCCCGGATCATCGTCAGGAGCAGCTCAAGGAGGGGAATTTTGGGGGTATTTTGGTGGTTTTTAGGGGAGATTTTTGGGATTATTTTTAATTAATTTTTTTAGATTTTTTTTTAATTTTTGGGGGTTTTTTGAGCCCTCAATCCCCACCCACCCCTGCCCCAAAATTCCATTTATTCCCTACAAAAAAAATCACCCAAAATCAGCGGCGGCAGCGGGCGGCTGCGGGAGGCACGGGGGGTTTTTTGTGCATTTTTTGCGCCTTTTTTGCGCGTTTTTTGCGGGTTTTTTTGGGGCGATTCCGGCGCTTTTCGGGGCTCTCAGGCCGGGTACGGCTCCTTCATCAAACACTCCCGGTCCTCGCCGCCGGCGGCGCCCGGAGCCCGCGGCTTCCCCCGGCAGCGGCCCCGGGCCAGGCTCAGCCCCGCGGCCAGCGCGGCCCCGAGCGCCAGGAGGGAGCCCAGGAGCAGCCCTGGGGGAGAAACGGGGTCAGGGGACACCCCAAAAATGGGGACAGGATTGGGGACACCCCGAAATGGGGACAGGGACACCCCAAAATGGGGACAGGGCCAGCCCGGCTCAGCCCCGCGGCCAGAGCGGCCCCGAGCGCCAGGAGGGACCCCAGGAGCAGCCCTGGGGGAGAAACGGGGTCAGGGACACCCCAAAAATGGGGACAGGATTGGGGACATCCCGAAATGGGGACAGGGACACCCCAAAATGGGACAGGGCCAGCCCGGCTCAGCCCCGCGGCCAGCGCCACCCCCAGGGCCAGGAGGGAGCCCAGGAGCAGCCCTGGGGGAGAAACGGGGTCAGGGACACCCCAAAAATGGGGAGGGAATTGGGGACACCCCAAAAATGGGGACAGGGACACCCCAAAAATGGGTCAGGGACACCCCAAAATGGGACAGGGCCACCCCGGCTCAGCCCCGCGGCCAGAGCGGCCCCGAGCGCCAGGAGGGAGCCCAGGAGCAGCCCTGGGGACAGGAAATTGGGGAGGGGGTCAGGGACACCCCAAAAATGGGGACAGGGCCAGCCCGGCTCAGCCCCGCGGGCAGCGCCGCCCCCAGGGCAAGGAGGGAGCCCAGGAGCAGCCCTGGGGGAGAAACGGGGTCAGGGACACCCCGAAAATGGGGACAGGATTGGGGACACCCCGAAAATGGGACAGGGACACCCCGAAAATGGGGACAGGGCCAGCCCGGCTCAGCCCCCGCGGGCAGCGCAAGGAGGGAGCCCAGGAGGAGCCCTGGGGGAGAAACGGGGTCAGGGACACCCCAAAAATGGGGACAGGGACACCCCAAAAATGGGGACAGGGACACCCCAAAAAATGGGGACAGGGCCAGCCCGGCTCAGCCCCGCGGCCAGAGCGGCCCCGAGCGCCAGGAGGAGCCCAGGAGCAGCCCTGGGGGAGAAACGGGGTCAGGGACACCCCAAAAATGGGGTCAGGGACACCCAAAAATGGGACAGGATTGGGGACACCCCGAAATGGGGTCAGGGACACCCCGAAATGGGGACAGGATTGGGGACACCCCGGGATGGGACAGGGACACCCTGAAATGGGGACAGGATTGGGGACACCCCGAAAATGGGGACAGGGACACCCCGAAAATGGGGACAGAATTGGGGACATCCCGAAAATGGGGACAGGGACACCCCAAAAATGGGGACAGGGACACCCCGGGATGAGACAGTGACACCCCGAAATGGGACAGGGACACCCCAAAAATGGGGACAGGGACACCCCAGGATGGGACAGGGACACCCCAGGATGGGACAGGGACACCCCAAAAATGGGGACAGGGACACCCCAAAATGGGACAGGGACACCCCAAAATGGGACAGGGACACCCCAGGATGGGACAGGGACACCCCAAAAATGGGGACAGGGACACCCCAAAAATGGGGACAGGGACACCCCGAAATGGGGACAGGGACGTGGGGAGGGACACTGGAAGGGATCTGGGGACATTTGGGGACACTTGGGGAGGATTTGGGGACATTTTGGGGGGATCTGGGGACACTGGGGGGGATTTGGGGACATTTGGGGAGGATTTGGGGACGTTTGGGGACACTGGGGGGGATCTGGAGACATTCAGGAGGGATTTGGGTAGGATTTGGGGGGATTTGGGGACATTTTGGGGGGATTTGGGGACACTGGGGGGGATTTGGGGACATTCAGGAGGGATTTGGGGACATTTGGGGACATCTGGGGACACCCCGAGCTCACCTTTGGAGGAGAAGAATCTCTGGAATTCGTCGCCGAAATCACCTGGGGGAGAAACGGGGAGAGCTCGGACTGGGGAAATCTGGGGGATTTGGGGGATTTGGGGGATTTGGGGAATTCTGTGGGATTGGGGGCTGATTTGGGGCGATTTTGGCTGATTTTGGCTGATTTTGGATGATTCTGGCTGATTTTGGGTGATTTGGGGCTGATTTTGGGCCCATTTTTGGCCGATTTTGGCCGGTTTTGGGCCAATTTTGGATGGTTTTGGGCCAATTCTGGCCGATTTTGGCTGATTTGGGGCCGATTTGTGGCAGTTTTTGGGCTGATTTTGGCTGGGTTTGGCCGATTTTGGCCAATTCTGTCCCGTTTTGGGCCGATTTTGGCTGTTTTCGGGCTGATTCTGGCCCATTTTGGGCCGATTCTGTCCCATTTGAGACTGATTCTGTCCCATCCTGTCCCATTCCGTCCCGATTTTGGCCGATCCTGTCCCATTCTGTCCTGATTCTGTCCCATTCCGTCCCGATTTTGGCCGATCCTGTCCCGATCCTGTCCCATTCTGTCCCATCCTGTCCCGTTCTGTCCCGATTCTGTCCCCTTTTGTCCCGATCCCATCCCGATCCTGTCCCGTCCTGTCCCATCCTGCCCCGTTCCGTCCCGATTTTGGCCGATCCTGTCCCATTCTGTCCCGATTCTGTCCTCATTTTGTCCCATTCCGTCCCATCCTGTCCCATTCTGTCCCATTCCGTCCCATCCTGTCCCATTCTGTCCCGATTTTGGCCCATCCTGCCCCGTTTTGTCCCGATTTTGGCCGATCCTGCCCCGATCCTGTCCCATCCTGTCCCGTTCCATCCCGATTCTGTCCCGTTCTGTCCCATCCTGTCCCGTTCCATCCCGATTCTGTCCCATTCTCTCCCATTTTGTCCTGATTCCGTCCCATCCTGTCCCACTCTGTCCCGATCCTGTCCCGTTCTGTCCCGATCCTGCCCCGATCCTGCCCCGATCCCGCCCCGCTCCGTCCCGACCCCGTTCCGTCCCGATCCTGCCCCGATCCTGCCCCGATCCTGTCCCATCCTGCCCCGTTCTGTCCCGATCCTGCCCCGTTCCGTCCCGATCCTGTCCCATCCTGTCCCGATCCTGCCCCGTTCCGTCCCGATCCCGTCCCGATCCTGTCCCGATCCTGTCCCATCCTGTCCCGATCCCGTCCCGATCCTGTCCCGATCCTGTCCCGATCCTGTCCCGATCCTGTCCGATCCTGCCCCAATCCTGCCCCGATCCTGTCCCGATCCTGTCCCGTTCTGTCCCGATCCCGTCCCGATCCTGTCCCGTTCTGTCCCGATCCTGCCCCGTTCTGTCCCGATCCTGCCCCGATCCGTCCCGATCCTGTCCGATCCTGCCCCGTTCTGTCCCACTCTGCCCCGATCCCGCCCCGTTCGGTCCCGCCCCGTGCCGTGGGGCGCTCACCGCGGGGCCGGCAGCGGCGCAGGCACTCGCGCTCGTCCCGGTGGTTGTTGGCGTTGCCGCGGCAGCCGCCGTACAGGAACTCCCGGCACGACCTCTCCGCCGGGACGTAGAACCAGCGCGGGAAGGCGGCGCGGCACGGCCCCGTCACCGGCGGCGCCGAGCACAGCTCTGCAAACACCAAATTCACAACTCAGAGCACAAAAATACAAAATTCACACCTCAAAACCCAAAAATTCCCCATGAAAATCAAAAATCCACAACTCAGAACCCAAAAATTCCCATTAAACCACAAAATTCACACCTCAAAATGCAAAAATCCACAACTCAAAACCCAAAAAATTCCCATCAAAACACAAAATTCCCCAGCAAAACACAAAATCCACAACTCAGAACCCAAAAATTCCCATCAAAACCAAAATTCACAACTCAGAACACAAAAATTCCCATCAAAATCCAAAATTCCCCAGCAAAACACAAAATCCACAACTCAGAACACAAAAATTCCCCATGAAAACCAAAAATTCACAACTCAGAACCCAAAAATTCCATTAAAACATAAAATTCCCACCTCAAAACTCAAAAATTCCCCATGAAAACCAAAAATTCACAACTCAGAACACAAAAATTCCCATCAAAACCAAAAATTCACAACTCAGAACCCAAAAATTCCCAACCCAAACCCCAAAATCCACAACTCAGAACACAAAAATTCCCATTAAAATCCAAAATTCACAACTCAGAACCCAAAAAATTCCCATGAAAACCCAAAATCCACAACTCAGAACCCAAAAATTCACCATCAAAATCCAAAATTCCCCAGCAAAACGCAAAATCCACAACTCAGAACCCAAAATTCCCATTAAAACATAAAATTCCCCATCAAAACCAAAAATTCACAACTCAGAACCCAAAATTCCCCATCAAAACCAAAAATTCACAACTCAGAACCCAAAATTCCCCATCAAAACCAAAAATTCACAACTCAAAACTCAAAAATTCCCATTAAAACATAAAATTCCCACCTCAAAATGCAAAAATTCCCCATCAAAATGCAAAATTCCCACCTCAACACTCAAAAATTCCCATCAAAACCAAAATTCCCACCTCAAAACCCAAAATTTTCACGCAGAAATCCAAAATTCCTCCTTGGAAATGCAGAATTTCCAGGGAAATCCATCCCTGATCCAGTCAAAACCCAAAATTCCCCCTTTGGGAATGCAAAATTTCCCCTTCAAAATCCAAAATTTCCACTTCAAAATTCAAAATTTCTGCCTCAATTGGCAGCAAATTCCTTCAAAATTCAGAAATTCCCCCGTTAAAAAATTGGAATTTGGGGTGAATCCGGCCCAAATCCTCTGGGAATTTGGAGTCTTTCCAAAAATCCGAATTTCTGCCGAATCCCCGAGGCCGGAGTTACCTGAGAGGGAGGAGTTGGAGGTGACGGGGCTGGAGGGAGCTGCGGAAAAATGGGGAAAAAATGAGAAAAAATGGGAAAAATGGGAGAAAAAATGGGAAAAATGGGGGGGGAAATGGGAAAAAATGGGGAAAAAATGAGGTAAAAAATGAGAAAAATGGGGGGAAATGGGGAAAAAATGGGGGGAAATGGGGGGGAAAGGGGGAAAATGGGGAAAAATGAGAGAAAATGGGGAAAATGGGGAAAAATGGGAAAGAATGGGGGGGAAAAGGGGGAAAATGGGGAAAAAAATGAAAAAAAAAGGGGGAAATGGGGAAAAAATTGGGGAAATGGGGAAAAATGGGGGGAAATGGGGAAAATGGGGGGAAAATGGGGGGAAATGGGGAAAAAATGAGAGAAAATGGGAAAGAATGGGGGAAAATGGGGGAAAAATGAGAAAAATGGGGAAAATGGGGGAAAATGGGAAAAAATGGGGGGAAATGGGGGGAAATGGGGCAAAAATGGGGAAAAATGGGGGGAAAATGAGAAAAATGGGGGAAAATGGGGAAAAAATGGGGCAAAATGAGAAAAAATGGGGAAAATGGGGGAAAATGGGGGAAAAATGGGAGAAAAATGGGGGAAAATGAGGAAACCCGGCAGCGAACCGGGCGGGTTTGGGCATCGAAATCTTCCAAAATCCCGGCCCCGCCCCCTCCCGGTCCCTTTCCGGTGTTCCCCGGTCCCCCCCCGGTATTTCCCGGTGTTCCCCGGTCCCTCCCGGCACTCCCGCTCGTTCCCGAAGTTGTTCCCGTTATTCCCCGGTCCCTCCCGGTTCTCCCCGGTCCCTCCCGGTATTTCCCGGTGTTTCCCGGTGCTCACCGGTGCCCGGTGTGTCCCCGCAGCTCTCCCGGCACTCCTGCTCGCTCCCAAAGCTGTCCCCGTTATTCCCCCGGTATTTCCCGGTTCCTCCCGGTATTTCCCGGTCCCTCCCGGTTCTCCCCGGTGTTTCCCGGTGCTCACCGGTGCCCGGTGTGTCCCCGCAGCTCTCCCGGCACTCCCGTTCGCTCCCGAAGCTGTCCCCGTTATTCCCCCGGTATTTCCCGGCCCCTCCCGGTATTTCCCGGTCCCTCCCGGTTCTCCCCGGTCCCTCCCGGTGTTTCCCGGTGCTCACCGGTGCCCGGTGTGTCCCCGCAGCTCTCCCGGCACTCCCGTTCGCTCCCGAAGTTGTTCCCGTTGCCGCCGCAGCCGCCGAACACGAAACTCTCGCAGCTCCCGGAGGAGGCGTTGAAAAACCAGCGCGGGATGGAGGCGCGGCAGCGGCCGGTGAGCGCCGGTAACCGGCACCGGGCTGAGGAACGGACCCGTTACCGACCCGGAAAACCCCGAATTCACCCCAAAATCCACCCGGAGCGCCGGTAACCGGCACCGGGCTGCGGAACCGACCCGTTACCGACCCCGAAATCCGCGAATTCACCCCAAAATCCACCCGGAGCGCCGGTAACCGGCACCGGGCTGGGGCACGGACCCGTTACCGACCCCGGAAACCGCGGAATTCACCCCAAAATCCACCCGGAGCGCCGGTAACCGGCACCGGGCTGAGGAACGGACCCGTTACCGACCCCGGAAAAACCCCGAATTCACCCCAAAATCCACCCGGAGCGCCGGTAACCGGCACCGGGCTGCGGAACCGACCCGTTACCGACCCCGGAAAAACCCCGAATTCACCCCAAAATCCACCCGGAGCGCCGGTAACCGGCACCGGGCTGGGGCACGGACCCGTTACCGACCCCGGAAACCGCGGAATTCACCCCAAAATCCACCCGGAGCGCCGGTAACCGGCACCGGGCTGGGGCACGGACCCGTTACCGACCCGGAAATCCCGGAATTCACCCCAAAATCCACCCGGAGCGCCGGTAACCGGCACCGGGCTGGGGAACCGACCCGTTACCGACCCCAAAAACCCCGAATTCACCCCAAAATCCACCCGGAGCGCCGGTAACCGGCACCGGGCTGCGGAACCCACCCGTTACCGACCCGGAAATCCCCGAATTCACCCCAAAATCCACCCGGAGCGCCGGTAACCGGCACCGGGCTGGGGAACCGACCCGTTACCGACCCCGAAATCTTTCCTGGGACCCCCCAAAATTCGGGATCTCCCCAAAATTCGGGATCCCGCCCAAATCTTTTCTGGGATCCCCCCCAAAAATCCTCGCCGGGGTCCCCCAAAACTTCTCCAGGACCCCCCCAGACTCCATCAGGACCCCCCAAAAGTCCCCAGGACCCCCCAAATCCCCCCCGGGACCCCCAAAATCCCCTCCAAGACCCCCCAAACCCCCCCCAGGACCCCCCGAATCCCCCCCAAATCCCCCCCAGGACCCCCCAATCCCCCCCGAATCCCCCCCGGGACCCCCCCGGGACCCCCCAGCCCTCCCCCCCCGCTCCCCCCGGTACCGGCGAGGGCGGCGGGGCCGCTCGGGGGGTCCCGCGCGGAGCCCCCCGGGCCCCCCAGGAGCAGCAGCAGCAGCGGGAGGAGCCGCCCCGCCGCCATCGCAGGTGAGCGCCGCTGACGTCACCCAGGTGCGCCGGCGGGGGCCACGCCCACCCCGCGCGCGCGCTCCGGCCACGCCCACCCGAAACGGAAGAAAACGGGGAGGGGAAAACGGCGGGTTAGGCCACGCCCATCGCGGCAAAGCCACGCCCCCAAGGCGCTTCCCCTCTATGGGAACGGCTCGGCGGCGGTGGAGCGAAGCCACGCCCCTTCATTTGCATGCGGCGCGGGAAATCGCGCGGCTGTTGGGGGGGGGTTGGGGGGGGCTTTGGGGTCCGGGGGGTTTTTGTGGGGGGTTTTGGGGTCTGGGGGGGTCCTGGGGGGGTTCTGGGGGGTTTTGGGGGGTTTTTGTGGGGGGTTTTGGGGTCCTGGGGGGGATTTGGGAGGGTTTTGGGGTCTGGGGGTTTCGGAGGAGGGGTTCGGGGGTGTTTTGTAGGGAGTTTTGTAGTCTGGGGGATTTTGGGGAATTTTGGAGGGGATTTGGGGGAGTTTTGGGGAAGTTTTGCGGTCTGGGGGTCCTGGGAGGGGTTTTGGAGGGTTTTGGGGTCTGGGGATTTTGGAGAGGTTTTTTAGGGTGGTTCTGGGGGGTTTTGGGGTCCGGCGGTTTTTTTGGGGGGTTTTGGGATCTGGAGGCTCTACAGGGGAGTTCCAAGGCTAAGCCACGCCCACACCACGCCCAGTACCACGCCCTTTTAGGCCCCGCCCCTCACCGGGGTCAACGGGGGGCTAAATTAATTCCATGATTAAGCCACGCCCACACCACGCCCTTTTAGCTTCCTTAGGCGACGATGGGCGGGGCTTTAGGGGCGGTCTCCGCTTAAGCCCCTCCCCTGCCACGCCCTTTTAGGCCCCGCCCATCGCCCCCTACCCCCGGCGGCCGCCCCGGCGCCGCGTCCCGAGCGATGGCGGCGAACCGGGTGGGGCGGCGGCAGGGCCGGGGGGCGGCCCCGGGGCTCTCGCCGGGCCGGGGGGATCCGGGGGGGCTCTCGCCGGGCCGGGAGGGGTCCCCGGGGGGGCTCTCGCCGGGCCGGGGGTCCCCGGGCCGCAGCCCCGGAGTGCAGCGGAGAGCGGCGCGGGTCACGGTCAAGTACAACCGGCAGGAGCTGCAGCGGCGGCTGGACACCGAGCAGTGGATCGACGGCAGGCTCGGGGAGCTCTACCGGGGACAGGTACCGGGAACGGGAACGGGAACCGGGCATGGAGCGGGAACGGGGCGGGGGAACCGGGAACGGGGCAGGGGAACCGGGAACGGAGATGCACCGGGACCGGGAACCGGGCATGGAGCGGGAACGGGGCGGGGGAACCGGGAACGGGGCAGCGGAACCGGGAACGGGGCAGAGAAACCGGGAACGGAGATGGACCGGCACCGGGAACCGGGCATGGAGCGGGAACGGGGCGGGGGAACCGGGAACGGGGCAGCGGAACCGGGAACGGGGCAGAGAAACCGGGAACGGAGATGGACCGGGACCGGGAACGGGGCGGGGGAACCGGGAACGGGGCAGGGGGAACCGGGAACGGGACAGGGGAAACCGGGGAGAGACCGGGAATCGGGGATGGACCGGGACCGGGAACCGGGCATGGAGCGGGAACGGGGCAGGGAAACCGGGAACTGGGGATGGACCGGGAACCGGGCATGGAGCGGGAACGGGGTAGGGGAACCGGGAATCGGAGATGGACCGGGACCGGGAACCGGGGATGGAGCGGGAACGGGGTAGGGGAACCGGGAATCGGAGATGGACCGGGACCGGGAACCGGGGATGGAGCGGGAACGGGGCAGGGGAACCGAGAACGGGGCAGGGGGAACCGGGAACCGGGGATGGACCGGGAACGGGCATACACCGGGACCGGGGAAGGGGAACCGGGAACGGGGCAGGGGAAACCGGGGAGAGACCGAGAAGCGGGGATGGACCGGGAACGACTCAAGAGAACCGGGACCGGGGCAGGGGAAACCGGGATGGGTAACGGGATGGGCACCGGCACCGAGCAGTGGATGGACGGCAGGCTCGGGGAGCTCTACCGGGAACGGGGACCGGGAATGGACCGGGAACCGGGGATGGGGCAGGGGAACCGGGAACGGGATCGGGAACGGGGCAGGGGAACCGGGAACGGGACAGGGAACGGGACCGGGAACGGGAGTGGAGCTGGGGGAGCTCTAACGGGGATTGGGACCGGAACCGGGGACGGGAATGGGGATGGAGGCTCGGGGAACGGGACCGGGAACGGGATGGAGGCGGGGGGAAAGGTACCGGGGAGCGGGAGGGAGAACCGGGAGCAGGACCGGGATGGAGGCACGGGGAGGGTACCGGGCTGCGGCACCGGGAAACGGGGTGGGGATGGGTGCGGGGACCGGGAGCGGGAGCGGGAACCGGGAAATGGACCGGGACTGGAAACCAGGACCGGGAGCAGGACCGGGATTTGGGAACGGGACCGGGAATAAGGAGCGGGAGAGGGAGGGACGGGGAACGGGGCTGGGGAGCGGGAAAGGGACCGGGAGATGGACCAGGAACGGGAGCGGAACCGGGACACGGACCAGGAACGGGACCGGGACCGGGACAGGGACCAGGAACGGGACCGGAACGGGGATGGGGGCCGGGACGGGGATGGGGACCGGGACAGGGACCGGGACCGGGATGGGGACCGGGACAGGGACCGGGACCGGGATGGGGACCGGGACAGGGACTGGGAATAGCACCGGGAACGGGACCGGGACTGGGAATGGGATCGGAACGGGGATGGGGACCGGGAACGGGACCCGAACGGGGATGGGGACCGGGACAGGGACCGGGACCGGGATGGGGACTGGGAATGGCACCGGGAACGGGACCGGGACTGGGAATGGGATCGGGATCGGGACCGGGACCGGGAATGGGACCGGGAAAGGCACAAGGACCGGGATCAGGACCGGGACCGGGAATGGGACCGGGACCGAGGAATGGGATCAGGACTGGGAAGGGAACTGGGACCGGGAACCGGGACCGGGACCGGGATGGGGACATGGAATGGACCAGGAATGGGATCGGGACCGAAAACGGAACCGGGAATGGGACCGGGAAGGGAACTGGGACCGGGACCGGGACCGGCAATGGGGACCGGGAACAGAACCGGGACCGGGACCGGGAATGGAACAAGGACCGGGACCGGGACCGGGAGGAGTCCCGAGGATCCCAGGCGGGATCTGCCCTTCCCCCACCCGTGGGAACGGACAGATGGAGGGAGGGGGAGGGGCCGGAGCCCCGTTAGCCCGGGGGGACCGACGGGAGGGGGGAGGGGAGGGGACATCGGGGAGGGGTCGGTGACCCCGGGGGGGGGAGTCCGGGGGGGGGTCGGTGACACTTGGGGGAGCTCGGTGACCCCGGGGGGGGGTCCCGGTGACATTTTGGGGGTGTCGGTGACTCTGAGATGGGGTCGGTGACACTCGGGGGGGTCTCGGTGACATTTTGGGGGGGTCTCGGTGACATTTGGGAGGGCTCAGTGACCCCGGGGATGGCTCGGTGACATTCGGGGGGTCTCGGTGACATTTTGGGGGGGTCTCGGTGACATTTTGGGGGTCCCGGTGACATTTTGGGGGGTCCGGTGACATTCGGGGATGGCTCGGTGACCCCGGGGGGGTCCCGGTGACACTCGAGGGGGTCTCGGTGACATTTTGGGGGGTCCCGGTGACATTTTGGGGTCCAATGACCCCGGGGGATGCTCGGTGACCCCGGGGGGGGCTCGGTGACATTTTGGGGGGTCCCGGTGACATTTTGGGGTCCAATGACCCCGGGGATGGCTCGGTGACCCCGGGGGTGTCCCGGTGACACTGAGGGGGGGTCCCGGTGACATTTTGGGGTCCGGTGACCCCGGGGGATGCTCGGTGACCCCGGGGGGTCTCGGTGACATTTTGGGGGGGTCTCGGTGACATTTTGGGGGGGTCCCGGTGACATTTTGGGGTCCGGTGACCCCGGGGGATGCTCGGTGACCCCGGGGGGTCTCGGTGACATTTTGGGGTGGTCCCGGTGACATTTTGGGGGTGTCCCGGTGACATTTTGGGGTCCAATGACCCCGGGGGATGCTCGGTGACCCCGGGGGGGGCTCGGTGACATTTTGGGGGTCCCGGTGACATTTTGGGGTGGTCCCGGTGACATTTTGGGGGTGTCCCGGTGACATTTTGGGGGGGTCCCGGTGACATTTTGGGGGGGTCCCGGTGACATTTTGGGGGTCTCGGTGACATTTTGGGGTGGTCCCGGTGACATTTTGGGGGTGTCCCGGTGACATTTTGGGGGTGTCCCGGTGACACTGAGGGGGGGTCCCGGTGACATTTTGGGGTGGTCCCGGTGACATTTTGGGGGTGTCCCGGTGACATTTTGGGGTGGTCCCGGTGACATTTTGGGGGGGTCCCGGTGACATTTTGGGGGTCTCGGTGACACTCGGGGATGGCTCGATGACCCCGGAGGTGTCCCGGTGACATTTTGGGGGGGGTCCCGGTGACATTTTGGGGTCCAATGGCCCCGGGGGATGCTCGGTGACCCCGGGGGGGTCTCGATGACATTTTGGGGGGTCCCGGTGACATTTGGGGGTCCCCGCCCCCCCCCAGGAGCGGGACATGCCCGACGAGGTGAACATCGATTCGCTGCTGGAGCTGGAGACGGACGAGGAGAGAGCGCAGAGACTGCAGGTGGGGGAGGGGAGGGGGGGGGAGGGGGGGATGGGGGGGTCACAGCCCCTCCCCCACCCCCTCCTCATTAACCCCACCCTGATTAACCCCTTCCCCTCCAGGCCATTCTGAGCTCCTGCACGGCCGATACCCAGGTGGGGGAGGGGAAATTGGGGAGGGGGAGGTGGGGGAGGGGGAGGTGGGGGGAGGGGTAAAATGGGGGAGGGGCAAAGTGGGGGGAGGGGGAAAGGGGGGAGAGGGAGATGGGGGAGGGGCAAATTGGGGAGGGGGAGGTGGGGGAGGGTAAATGGGGGGAGGGGGAGATTGGGGGAGGGGGAGATTGGGGGAGGGGGAGATGGGGGAGGGGCAAATTGGGGGAGGGGCAAGTGGGGGGGAGGGGAAATTGGGGAGGGGGAGGTGGGGCAGGGGCAAATTGGGAGGGAGGGGAAAATTGGGGGGGGAGGGGGAGATGGGGGGAGGGGCAAATTTTGGGGAGAGGGGGAAATTTGGGAGGGAAATGGGGGAGGTAAAATTAGGAGGGGGGGGAGGGGCAAACGGGGGGAGGGGAGGGGAGGGCAGCGGGGGGTCCCCGCCCCTCCCCCACCCCCGGGGGGGGTCCCCGCCCCTCCCCCACCCCGCTCCCGTTCCCGCTTTTCCTTTAAAAGGCGAAAAAATTCGGCCTCGAGCGCGAGCGGCGCTTCCGGGGGGGGCCCCTCCCCCACCCCCCGTTATCGCGCGGGGGGGGGCGGGGCGGTGAGGCCGGGGGGGTTCATTAGCGTTAATTGGCGTTAATTAGCGTTAATTGGCGCTAATTGGCCCGCAGGAGTTCATCGCGCAGCTGCTGGCGCTGCTCAAGGGGCTCCCGAAGCAGCGGCTGCTGCAGAGACCCCCCCCCAAAAACGAGGAGCCCCCGTGACCCCCCCCAAAAACGAGGAGCCCCCGTGACCCCCCCCAAAATAAACGGGGGGACCCCGAAAATGGGGGAGGGGACCCCAAAAAATGGGGGGGACCCCAAAACTGTGGGGGACCCCAAAAAATGGGGGCGGATCCCCCAAAAATAAAAGGAATAAAATTTGGGATGAGAGAGGGGAGAGTGGGGGAGGGGAGACCCCCTAAAAAATGGGGGAGGGGACCCCAAAAATGGGGGAGGGGACACAAAAAATGGGGGAGGGGACCCCCAAAATGGGGGAGGGGACCCCAAAAAATGGGGGGGACACCGAAAATGGGGAGGGGACCCCAAAAATAAAAGGAATAAAATTTGGGATGAGAGAGGGGAGTGGGGGAGGGGAGAGCCCCAAAAAATGGGGGGGAGGGGCCCAAAAGGGGGAGGGGAGAGGCCAGAAAAGGGGGGGGGACCCCAAAAATGGGGGAGGGGAGCCCAAAATGGGGGAGGGGACCCCAAAAATGGGGGGAGGGGGGCACAAAATTGGGGGAGGGACCCCCAAAAATGAGGAGGGATCCCCAAAATGGGGAGGGGGCACAAAAAATGGTGGAGGGGACCCCGAGAAGGGGGAGGGGACCCCAAAAAATGGGGGAGGGGACCCCAAAAAATGGGGAGGGGACCCAAAAATGGGGGAGGGGACCCCAAAAATGGGGGGGTCCCCCCCTGTCACCCCCCCCCCCCCCAAAATGGAGATTT
>NC_140063.1:420983-470618 GCF_963513975.1 Fringilla coelebs
CTCCACGATTTTTGCCCATTTTTAGCTGAATTTTGATTTTTTTTTCCCATGATTTTGGGGATTTTTTGTTGTTTTCTTTATTTACCATTTTTGTCCCGTTTTTTTCCAGTTTATCCCCATTTTTTACCATTTTTGTGCCATTTTTCCCCACTTTTTTGCCATTTTCCCCCATTTTTTACCATTTTTGATGATTTTTTCTCCCATTTCCCACAGAAAAATTGGAGCAAGAGCCTCAAAATCCCAAAAATCTTTGATTTAATCCATTGCAAAAAACACAACCGAGGGGAATTTTGGGGCAAAACCCTCAAATTTTGGGGCTTTTTCTGCTCAAACCCTCAAAATTTGGGTTTTTTTTCCCCAAAATTGGGAATTTTTTTGGGGAAAAACCCGGGAATTTCGAGCCCAAGTCACCTCAGGGGAAAATCCTCGGGAATTTGGGGAGAATTTGGGGAGAATTTGGGGAGAATTTGGGATTTATTTACAATTTTTATGGCTGAGGAAGGACCCAAAAAGGGACAAAATTGCCCCAAAATC
The DNA here is from genome assembly GCF_963513975.1 of Fringilla coelebs. Classification (NCBI taxonomy): domain Eukaryota; kingdom Metazoa; phylum Chordata; class Aves; order Passeriformes; family Fringillidae; genus Fringilla; species Fringilla coelebs. The sequence goes on from NC_140063.1 coordinate 421,518, forward strand.
CGGCCCGAGGCTCCGGCTGCTCCCGGGGAATTTTTGGGGTTTTTTGGGGAATTTTGGGGTTTTTTTGGGGTGGAATTGGAGATTTTTGGGGGTGGATTTTGTGGATTTGGATTTTTGAGGGAATTTTTGGGCTGAATCGGGCGGATTTGGGGTCGGATTTGGGATTTTGGGATCGAATTTGGCTTTTTCGAGGTCGGATTTGGGATTATTTGGGGATGAATTTGGATTTTGGGGGAGGATTTGGGTCGGTTCCCACCAAATTTGATTTTTTTGGGGTCGGATTTGGGATTTTTTTGGTGTCAATTTGGATTTTTTGGGGCTCGATTTGCCTCCCATTCCGTTTTCCAGGGTTAAATTTCAATTTTTTGGTGCAAATTCTCTCAACTTTTCCCTCCAGCCTCAGATTTTGGGTGGATTTGGGGGAATTTGGGTGGATTTGGGTGGATTTTGGCAGATTTGGGTGAATTTTGGGTGGATTTGGGTGGATTTTGAGCTGACTCATCTGGATTTTGGGTGGATTTTGGGCAGATTTGGGTGAATTTGGGTGGATTTGAGCAGACCTGGCTGAATTTTGGGTGGATTTTGGGTGGATTTGGGTGAATTTTGAGCACACCTGACCAGATCTTGGGCAGATTTGGGCAGACCTGGGTGGATTTGAGTGGATCCAGGTGGATTTTGAGCAGACCTGGCTGAATTTTGGGTGGATTTTGGGCAGACTGGGGCAGATTTGGGCAGACCTGGCTGGATTTTGGGTGAATTTTGAGCAACCTGGCTGAATTTTGGGTGGATTTTGGGTGGATTTGGGTGAATTTTGAGCACACCTGACCAGATTTTGGGCAGATTTGGGCAGACCTGGCCAGATTTTGGGTGAATTTAGGTGAATTTTGAGCAGACCTGGCTGAATTTTGGGTGAATTTAGGGTGGATTTCAGCAGACCCAGATGCATTTTGAGCAGACCTGGCTGGATTTTGGGCAAATTTAACCACACCAGATCAGATTTTGGGCAGATTTGGACACACCTGACCAGATTTTGGGTGCATTTCAGCAGACCTGGGTGGATTTTGGGTGAATTTGAGCAAACCTGGCTGGATTTGAGTGGATCTAGATGGATTTTAACCCCACCTGGCTGGATTTGGGGTGAATTTGAGCAGCCCACACCAGATTTTGCACAGATTTAACCACACCTGGCTGGATTTGGGGTTAATTTAAGCAGCCCACACCAGATTTTGCACAGATTTAACCACACCTGGCTGGATTTTGGCTGCCTTTGAGCAGACCTGGCTGGATTTTGGGTACATTTGAGCACACCACACCAGATTTTGCCCAGATTTAACCACACCTGGCTGGATTTTGGGTGCATTTGAGCAGACCTGGCTGGATTTGGGGTGAATTTGAGCACACCACACCAGATTTTGCCCTGATCTAACCCCACCTGGCTGGATTTTGGGATGAATTGACCAGACCTGGCTGGATTTGGGGTGAATTTGAGCAGACCTGGCTGGATTTGGGGTCAATTTGAGCACACCACACCAGATTTTGCCCAGATTTAACCCCACCTGGCTGGATTTGGGGTGAATTTGAGCAGACCTGGCTGGATTGGGGGTGAATTTGAGCAGCCCACACCAGATTTTGCCCAGACCTAACCCCACCTGGCTGGATTTTGGGTACATTTAAGCAGCCCACACCACATTTTGCCCAGATCTAACCCCACCTGGCTGGATTTGGGGTGAATTTGAGCAAACCTGGCTGGATTTTGGGTACATTTGAGCAGACCTGGCTGGATTTGGGGTGCATTTGAGCAGACCTGGCTGGATTTTGGGTAGATTTGAGCAGCCCACACCAGATTTTGCCCAGACCTAACCCCACCTGGCTGGATTTTGGGTAGATTTGAGCAGCCCACACCACATTTCGCCCAGATCTAACCCCACCTGGCTGGATTTGGGGTGAATTTGAGCAGACCTGGCCAGATTTTGGGTACATTTGAGCAAACCTGGCTGGCTTTCGGCTGCCTTCCAGCATCCCCCCCCCATCTCCATCCGCTCCAACCACCCCCACCCCCTTTCCACCCCTCCCCACCCCCTCCCCGCCCCATCCCACCCCTCCCTCACTGGCAGAAGGGCGAGGCCGTGGGGTCGAAGCCCTTGAACACGTCCTTGAGCGAGGCTTTGTCGCCTCCCCCGTCCTCGGGGGGCTCGGGCCCGGGGCTGCCCCCCGGGAAGGGGCTCCCGGTGCCCGGGCGGGCTCCGGCCTTGGCCAGGCCGAACACGGGGGGCACGGGGGGCACGGGCAGGTTGTGCAGGGCGGGCTGGGCGCTGCCGGCCTCGCCCGGGGCCGGGGGCTTGGCCCGGGGCCGGTTGTAGCTGTTGTACCTGTCCGTGGGCTCCGCCCGCTCCTCGGGCGCCTCCAGCGCCGAGCGCCGCGAGAACGGCGGCGCCTCCTTGGCCCTGCCCGCCTTGGGCGCCTCCCCCGGGGCTTTTTGGGTGGAATTCCCCTCGTTTTGGGGCTCTTTGGCCGAGCTGGGAGTCCGCGGGTCGTAGAGGCTGATGGTGCTGAGCACCGAGGAGCTGCTCTGGCCCGAGCTGCCCCAGCTCAGCCGGGGGTCGTAGGGGGCGATGGGATCCTCGCGGGGATTTCCACATTCCAGAGACTTCTGCAGCCGCGGGTCGGCGGGAGGAGGAGGAGGAGGAGCCTTCCTCACGCGGGGGTCGCTGGGTTTGTCCCCTCCCGAGGCCGTGACAGTTTGGAGGATCCTGGAGAGCAGCTCGAAGTCGGGCAGCGATGATGAGGAGGAGGAGGAGGAGGATGAGGAAGGCTCGGTCGGCAGCGGCCGCGCCTGCCGCGGGTCCGAGGGGCCGCAGGGCGGCCGGGCCAGCCGCGGGTCGGAGCTGGAGGTGGGCAGAGAACCCGGAGCGGCGGCAGCAGCAGGAGGAGGAGGAGGAGGAGGAGGAGGAAGGTCCTGCTTGGGCACGGGCAGCGGGATGAGATCCTCGGGGCTCCAGAGCACGGAGCGCGCCCAGGGCGGCCGCAGCAGCCGCACGTCCTTGCGGATGTGCGCGAACCTCCGCAGCTCCCAGCGCGGATCCCGCGGCGGCGGCCCCGGCGCCGCCTCCAGCGGGATGGGCAGCGGCCGCTCCCGCGGGCCGCGCTCGCCTTCATCATCATCCTCATCCTCGGCGGGGCCGGCTCTCGGTCCCGGCTCCGCCTGACGGGGGCCGTGGCGCGCCAGGCGCGGGTCCGAGGGCGGCTCCGGGGCGGGCTCGCAGCTCCGCGCCAGGCGGGGGGTCGCGGGGCCGGGGCTCGGCGGGGCCGGGGCGCGGCGGGGCGCGGCAGGCGGGGGTCGCTCGGCAGGCGGGGGTCGCTCGGCAGGCGGGGGTCGCTCAGGCGGGGGTCGCTCGGGGGATCCGCCCCGGGGCCGCGGGCCGAGCTCTGCTGGCGCAGAGAGCGCAGGATGGAGCTGACGCTGCTGCCGCCATCGTCGTCGTCGCTGGAGTACCAACCCGCCGGGTCACCTGCGGGGAAACGGGGGAAGGAAAGGTAATAAAAAATAAAAGGTGAAAATAGAAATAAAAGTAAAAATAAATCCCACCCCAATGGGGCTCGGGAGTTTTGGGTTCGGGATTGGCATTTTTGGGGCTCGTTCTGGGGATTTTTTCGGGCTCAGGATTGGCATTTTCAGGGCTCATTGTAGGGATTTTTGGGGCTCGTTCTGGGCATTTTTGGGGCTCGTTCTGGGGATGCTTTGGGCTCATTCAGGGGATGTTTTGGGCTCATTCTGGGGATGTTTTGGGCTCATTCTGGGGATGCTTTGGGCTCATTCTGGACATTTTCGGGGCTCATTCTGGAGATTTTTGGGGTTCATTCAGGGGATTTTCAGGACTCGTTTTGGGGATGTTTTGGGCTCATTCTGGGCTCATTCTGGGCTCATTCAGGGGATGTTTTGGGCTCATTCTGGGGTCTGTTCAGGGGGTGTTTTGGGGCTCGTTCAGGGGATGTTTTGGGCTCAGGATTGACATTTTCAGGGTTCATTCAGGGGATGTTTTGGGCTCATTCTGGGGATGTTTTGGGGCCCGTTCAGGGGATGTTTTGGGGCTCATTCAGGGGATGTTTTGGGCCCGTTCAGGGGATGTTTTGGGCCCGTTCAGGGGATGTTTTGGGGCTCATTCAGGGGATGTTTTGGGCCCGTTCAGGGGATGTTTTGGGGCCATTCTGGCTCTCCTGACCGACTCACCCTGGTCGTGCTCCCTGTCAGGATGGGATTTTTGGGCTCAGGATTGGCATTTTCAGGGTTCATTCAGGGGATGTTTTGGGCTCATTCTGGGGCCCGTTCAGGGGATGTTTTGGGGCTCGTTCAGGGGATGTTTTGGGCTCATTCTGGGGCCGTTCAGGGGATGTTTTGGGCCTGTTCAGGGGATGTTTTGGGCTCATTCTGTGGATTTTTGGGGCTCCTGACCGACTCACCCTCGTCGTGCTCGCGGTCCCCGCGGGCGCCGTCCCCGCCGCGCCGCGCGCGCTCCTCGGGGCGCTGCTTGTGGCGGATGCGCAGGAAGAGCGCGCGCTGCGCCCCCGAGGGCAGGAACTCGGGCACGGGACCCCCGGGACCCCCGGGACCCCCGGGACCCCCGGCCGGCCCCGCGGCGCCCTCGGCCTCCAGAGACCCCTCCGGGAACAGAGCGTCCCCCCCGGGAGCCTCGGCCGGAGCGTAGGAGCCGAAATCGTCTGGGGGGGAGGGGAAGGGGATTATTGGGGGGCAAAATTGGAGATTTGGGGTGGAAATGGGGATTATTGGGGGGAAAATTGGAGATTTGGGGTGGAAATGGGAATTATTGGAGTGGAAATTGGGGAATTTGGGGGAGAAATGGGGGAGTTTGGGGGAAAAATGGGGGAGTTTGGGGTGGAAATGGGAGTTATTGGGGGGAAATGGGGATTATTGGGGGGAAATGGGAATTATTGGGGGGGAAATGGGGGAGTTTGGGGGGAAAAGGGGAGTTTGGGGGGGAAATGGGGGAGTTTGGGGGGGAAATGGGAATTATTGGGGGGAAAATTGAAGATTTGGGGGGGAAATGGGGGAGTTTGGGGGGGAAATTGGAGATTTGGGGTGGAAATTGGGGAGTTTGGGGGGGAAATGGGAATTATTGGGGGGAAATGGGGGAGTTTGGGGTAGGGAGGGGGAATTTGGGGTGGAAATGGGAATTATTGGGGGGAAATGGGGGAGTTTGGGGTAGGGAGGGGGAATTTGGGGTGGAAATGGGAATTATTGGGGGGAAATGGGGGAGTTTGGGGTAGGGAAGGGGAATTTGGGGTGGAAATGGGAGATTTGGGGTGGGAAGGGGAGATTTGGGGCTCCCCCACCCCAAATTTCCCCGAATTTTCCCTTCCCCCCCCCACCCAATATCCCCTCCCCGGCCCCTCCCCCAGCCCGGGTGCCCCTCCCCCAGCCCGGTGCCCCTCCCCCGGCTCACCTGGCCCCTCCCCCCCGGGGGGGGGCTCCATCTCCAGCCCCTCCGGGGGGTAGAACGCCCCTCCCCCCCCCTCGTAGAAGGGCGGGCCCGGGGGGGGCAGCCCCGGGTGGGGGAGGGGCGGCTCCTCGAACCCCCCCAGGGGGGGCCCCGGACCCAGCTCCGGGTGGGGGAGGGGCGGCGCCCCGGGGGGGCCCGGGAAGCGCGGGGGGGGGCGGCCCGGGGTGCCTGGAAAAGAGGGAGAAACGGGAAAATTGGGGGGAAAGTGGGAAAATGGGGGGAAATTGGGAAAAAATGGGGGGAAATTGGGAAAAAATGGGGGGAAAATGGGAAAAACAGGGAAAATTGGGGGAAAATGGGAAAAAGGGGGGAAAATGGGAAAAAATGGGGGGAAATTGGGAAAAAATGGGGGGAAAATGGGAAAAAATGGGGGAAAATGGGAAAAAATGGGGGGGAAATGGGAAAAAAGGGGAATGAAAATGGGAAAAATAGGGAAAATTGGGGGGGAAATGGGAAAAATGGGGGGGGAAATGGGAAAAAATGGGAGGAAATGGGAAAAAAGAGGAAAATTGGAGTGAAAATGGGGAAAATTGGGGGAAAAATGGGAAAAAATGGGGGGAAATTGGGGTGAAAATGGGGACAATGGGGGAAAATGGGAAAAAATGGGGAATTTGGGTACAAAAATGGGGAAATTTGGAATGAAAATGGGAATAAAAGGGGGGAAATTGCCCCCAGGTGTGCCCAGGTGTGTTCCCGTGAGCCCCAGGATTGCCCAGGTGTGCCCAGGCGCCCCCAGGTGTGCCCAGGTGTGTTCTCTTGCCCTCCAGGAGTGCCCAGCTGTGCCCCCAGGTGTGCCCAGGTGCCCCCAGGTGTGTTCCCTTGCCCCCCAGGAGTGCCCAGGTGTGCCCCCAGGTGCCCCCAGGTGCCCCCAGCTGTGCCCAGGTGTGTTCCCCAGCCCCCCAGGTGTGCCCAGGTGCCCCCAGGTGTGTCCCCCTGCCCCCCCAGCTGTGCCCAGGTGCCCCCAGGAGTGCCCAGGTGCCCCAGGTGTGCCCAGGTGCGCTCACCTGACGCCCAGTTTCTCGGCCAGCTGCCCTGTGGGTGCCCTCCCCTGCCCCCCAGCTGTGCCCAGGTGCCCCAGGTGTGCCCCAGGTGTGCCCAGCTGTGCCCAGGTGTGCTCACCTGACGCCCAGTTTCTCGGCCAGCTGCCCCGTGGGCCGCACCACGATCTCGAAGAGCGACGGAATCTTCTTGAAGGGGTCCTGGGGGGGCTCCAGGGGCGGGGGGAGGGGCAGGGGGGGCGGCCCGGGGGGGAGGGGCAGCCCGCGGGGGGGGGAGGGGGGCCGGGGGGGGGTGGGCAGCAGCCCCACGCCCGGGGGGGGTTTGGGCAGGGGGTCGATGCCCTGCTTGCGCAGCTCCTGCAGCTCCTTCTCGTCCTGCGCGCCCGCCTCCGCGTCCTCCGCCAGCATCTGGGGGGAAAGGGTTAAACTGGGTAAACTGGGATGGACTGGGATGGACTGGGATAGACTGCGCCCGCCTCCGCGTCCTCCGCCAGCATCTGGGGGGAAAGGGTTAAATGGGTCAAACTGGGGGAACTGGGATGGACTGGGATGGACTGGGATCCACTGGGATCCACTGGGATGGACTGGGACTGACTGGGATGGACTAAACTGGGATCAACTGGGTTAAACTGGGGTCAGGGACTGCGCCCGCCTCCGTGTCCTCCGCCAGCATCTGGGGGGGAAAGGGTTAAACTGGGCACACTGGGATGGACTGGGATGTACTGGGATGGACTGGGATAGACTGCGCCCTCCTCCGTGTCCTGGGCCAGCATCTGGGGAGGAAAGGGTTAAACTGGGTAAACTGGGCAAACTGGGATGGACTGGAGTCAATTGGGATGGAATAAACTGGGATAAACCATCAGGGACTGCGCCCGCCTCCGCGTCCTCCGCCAGCATCTGGGGAGGGAAGGGTTAAACTGGGTAAACTGGGATGGACTGGGATGGACTGGGATAGACTGCGCCCGCCTCCGCGTCCTCCGCCAGCATCTGGGGAGGGAAGGGTTAAATGGGTGTGATTTGGGCAGGTGCCCACAGGTGTGCCCAGCTGTATCCTAGCCATGCCCAGGTGTGCTCACGTGTGCCCAGGTGTGCCCCCAGCCATGTCACACACACCAGCTGTGCCCAGGTGTACCCTAGCCCTGCCCAGGTGCGCCCAGGTGTACCCAGGTGTGCCCAGGTGTGCCCAGGTGCGTTACCTTGTCCAGCAGCTGCCGTGTCTCGTCACAGAACGGCGTGTGCGAGAACGTGTGTGCCCAGGTGTGATTTGGACAGGATCCAGGTGTGCCCCCAGGTGTGCCCAGGTGCGTTACCTTGTCGAGCAGCTGCCGTGTCTCGTCGCAGAGCGGCGCGTGCGAGAACGTGTGTGCCCAGCTGTGCCAAGGTGTGCCCAGGTGTGCCCAGGTGTATCCTAGCCGTGCCCAGCTGTGCCCAGGTGTGCCCAGGTGTGCCCAGGTGTGCCCAGGTGTATCCCAGGTGTGCCCCCAGGTGTGCCCAGGTGTGCCCAGGTGCGTTACCTTGTCGAGCAGCTGCCGTGTCTCGTCGCAGAGCGGCGCGTGCGAGAACGTGTGTGCCCAGGTGTGCCCAGCTGTGCCCCCAGGTGTGCCCAGGTGTGCCCAGGTGCGTTACCTTGTCGAGCAGCTGCCGTGTCTCGTCGCAGAGCGGCGCGTGGGAGAACATGCAGTCGTCGCCGTTGATGCAGAGCCCGGTGGTGTGGAACAGCTTGCACGGGAAATCCCGTGGGGGCGTCAAGGAACCTTCCGGAACGCGCCGCCCGCCCTAGGCCGGGCTCAGGGAGGGCTCAGGCCGGGTTTAGGGCAGTTTGGGGCTGGTTTTTAGGCTGGTTTTAGGGTTGGACATCGAGGAAAACCCAGGAATGCCCCAGGAATAACCCGGGATTCAAACACCCAGCTTAGGCTGAGCTTAGGGAGGGTTTAGGGCGGTTTTAGGGTGATTTAGGGCTGATTTTAACCTGGGTTTAAGCTCGTTTTAGGGCAGATTCAGACTGGGTTGGACATCGAGGAAAACCCAGGAATGTCCCAGGAATAACCCAGGATTCAAAAACTCAGCTTAGGCTGAGCTTAGGCTGAGCTTAGGGAGGGTTTAGGGTGGTTTTAGGGTGATTTAAGGCTGATTTTAACCCGGGTTTAAGCTCGTTTTAGGGCAGCTGACCATCAAGGAGAACCCAGGAATATCCCAGGAATATCCAGGGATTCAAAAACCCGGATTAGGCTGAGCTTAGGCTGAGCTTAGGCTGAGTTTAGGCTGAGCTTAAGGTGGTTTTAGGGTGATTTAAGGCTGATTTTAACCTGGTTTAAGCTCATTTTAGGGCAGCTAACCATCAAGGAGAACCCAGGAATATCCCAGGAATAACCCGGGATTCAAAAACCCGGATTAGGCTGAGCTTAGGGCCGGGTTTAGGCTGGATATCGTGCATGTAGGGGCAGCTCTCGGGGGCAGTTTCAGGGAAGTTTTGGGCCGGGTTCAGCCCAGGTTTAGGCCGGGTTCAGCCCGGGTTCAGCCCAGGTTTAGGCCGGGTTTATCCCGGGTTCAGCCCAGTTTAGGCCGGGTTTAGGCAGGATATCGTGCATGTAGGGGCAGCTCTCCGGGGCAGTTTTAGGGAAGGTTTGAGCCCAGGCTCAGCCCAGGTTTAGGCCAGGTTCAGCCCAGGTTCAGCCCAGGTTTAGGCGGGGTTCAGCCCGGTTTTAGGCCGGGTTCAGCCCGGTTTAGGCCGGGTTTAGGCAGGATATCGTGCATGTAGGGGCAGCTCTCGGGGGCAGTTTCAGGGAAGGTTTGGGCGGGGTTCAGCCCAGGTTTAGGTGGGGTTCAGCCCGGTTTTAGGCGGGGTTCAGCCCGGTTTAGGCCCGGTTTAGGCAGGATATCGTGCATGTAGGGGCAGCTCTCGGGGGCAGTTTCAGGGAAGGTTTGGGCGGGGTTTCAGGGAAGGTTTGAGCCCAGGTTCAGCCCGGGTTTAGCCCGGTTTTAGGCTGGGTTTAGGCCGGGTTTAGGCAGGATATCGTGCATGTAGGGGCAGCTCTCGGGGGCAGTTTCAGGGAAGGTTTGGGTGGGGTTCAGCCCAGGCTTAGCCCAGGTTTAGGCGGGGTTCAGCCCAGGTTTAGGCAGGGTTCAGCCCAGGTTTAGGCAGGGTTTAGGCGGGGTTTAGGCCAGGTTCAGCCCGGTTTAGGCAGGATATCGTGCATGTAGGGGCAGCTCTCGGGGGCAGTTTCAGGGAAGGTTTGGGCCGGGTTTCAGGGAAGGTTTGAGCCCAGGTTCAGCCCGGGTTTAGCCCGGTTTAGGCCGGGTTTAGGCAGGATATCGTGCATGTAGGGGCAGCTCTCGGGGGCAGTTTCAGGGAAGGTTTAGGCGGGGCTCAGCCCAGGTTTAGGCGGGGCTCAGCCCAGGTTTAGGCGGGGTTCAGCCCGGGTTTAGCCCGGTTTAGGCCGGGTTTAGGCAGGATATCGTGCATGTAGGGGCAGCTCTCGGCCCGCGCGCAGTACCCCGTGATGTAGAACTTGCAGAGCTCGCGCTTCTTGGGCAGCTCGATGTCGTGGCTGAAGTTACAGTGGTCACCCTGCGGGGGGACAGGTGGGGACAGGTGAGACAGGTGAGAGACAGGGGAGGGACAGGTGGGGACAGGTGAGACAGGTGGGGACAGGTGAGAGACAGGGGAGGGACAGGTGGGGACAGGGGAGGGACAGGGGAGGGACAGCTGTGACCCGGGTGTGCTCAGGTGTGTCCCACGTGTGCCCAGGTGTGTCCAGATGTGCCCCAGGTGTGCCCAGGTGTATCTCAGGTGTGTCCCAGCTGTGCCCAGGTGTGCCCCAGGTATGCCCAGCTGTGCCCAGCTATGCCCCAGGTGTGCCCAGGTGCGCCCAGGTGTGTCCCAGGTGTGCCCAGGTGTGCCCCAGGTGTGCCCAGGTATGCCTAGGTGTGCCCCAGGTGTGCCCAGGTGTACCCCAGGTACGCCTAAGTGTGCCCAGGTGTGCCCCAGGTATGCCCAGCTGTGTCCAGGTGTGTCCCAGGTGTGCCCAGGTGTGCCCCAGGTGTGCCCAGGTGTATCTCAGGTGTGTCCCAGGTGTGCCCAGGTATGCCCAGGTGTGCCCCAGGTGTGCCCAGGTATGCCTAGGTGTGCCCCAAGTATGCCCAGCTGTGCCCAGGTGTGTCCCAGCTGTGTCCAGGTGTGTCCCAGCTGTGTCCAGGTATGCCCAGGTGTGCCCCAGGTGTGCCCAGCTGTGCCCAGGTGTGCCCAGGTATGCCTAGGTGTGCCCCAGGTATGCCCAGCTGTGCCCAGGTGTGCCCCAGCTGTGCCCAGGTGTGTCCCAGGTGTGCCCAGGTATGCCCCAGGTGTGCCCAGGTGTGCCCCAGGTGTGCCCAGGTGCGGTTCCTTACCCAGGTGCACCTGCCCTCCACGAAGTACTTGCAGATCACCTTCCCCTTCTTGTCCGAGGGCAGGTGAGCCTTGTCCTCCCGCCGGTACCCGCCCCCGTCCTGGGAAAACGGGAAAAAATGGGAAAAAATGGGAAAAATGGGAAAAAATGGGAAAATATTGGAAATAAATGGGGGGAAAATGGGATTTCTGGGGATTCCAGAGGGATTTCTGGGGATCCCAGGGGGATTTTGGGGGATCCTGGGGGGATTTTTGGGGGATCCCAGGGGGATGTTGGGGGGATCCCAGTGGGATTTTGGGGATCCCAGGGGAATTTCTGTGAATTCCAGGGGAATTTCTGTGGATCCCAGGGGGATTTTTGTGAATTCCAGGGGAATTTTTGTGGATCCCAGGGGGATTTTTGTGAATTTCAGGAGGATTTTGTGGATCCCAGGGGGATTTTGTGGATCCCAGTGGGATTTCGGTGCATCCCAGGGGAGTTTTTGGGGATCCCAGGGGAGTTTTGTGAATTTCAGGGGGATTTTGGGGATCTCAGGGGGGTTTTTGGGGATCCCAGGGGGATTTTGTGGATCCCAGGGGGGATTTTTGTGAATTCCAGAGGAGTTTTTGGTGATCCCAGTGGGATTTTGGGGATCCCAGGGGGGGTTTTGAGGATCCCAGTGGGATTTTGGGGATCCCAGGGGGGTTTCAGGGCTCACCCCCATGTCCTCGTCGTAGAAGTCGTCGTCGTCGTGGCTGCCGCCCTTGCCCATCGCGCTGCGGCCGCGGCCCCGGCCCCGGCCCGGCCCCGGCCCCGGCCCCGGTCCCGGCCCCTTGCTGCCCCGGCCCCCGCGGGGACCACGGGGACCCCGGCCACGCCCTGGGAATGGGAATTTGGGGAATTTGGGATTTGGGAATTTGGGATTGGGATTTGGGAATTCCCAGATCCAGCCCCGGGCCCTTGCTGCCCCGGCCCCCGCGGGGACCACGGGGACCCCGGCCACGGCCTGGGAATGGGAATTGGGGATTGGGAATTTGGGATTGGGGAATTGGGAGTTTGGGATTGGGATTTGGGAATTTGGGGATTTGGGAATTTGGGGATTTGGGAATCTGGGATTTGGGATTGGGAATTTGGGAATTCCCAGATCCAGCCCCGGCCCCTTGCAGCCCCGGCCCCCGCGGGGACCACAGGGACCCCCAGCCACAGCCTGGGAACGAGAATACGGGAATTGGAATTGGGGAATTGGGAATTGGGGATTGGGATTGGGGTTTGGGATTGGGGATTTGGGAATTTTGGGATTTGGGATTTGGGAATTTGGGATTGGGATTTGGGGTGGGAATTCCCAGATCCAGCCCTGGCCCCGGGCCCTTGCTGCCCCGGCCCCCGCGGGGACCACGGGGACTCCGGCCACGGCCTGTGAATGGGAATTTGGGAATTGAGGATTGGGAATTTGGGATTTGGGAATTTGGGAATTGGGATTTGGGATTGGGATTTGGGGTGGGAATTCCCAGATCCAGCCCCGGCCCCGGGCCCGGCCCCTGCGGGGACCACGGGGACCCCGGCCACGGCCTGGGAACGGGAATTGGGGAATTGGGAATTGGGATTTGGGATTGGGATTGGGAATTGGGGATTTGGGATTGGGAATTTGGGAATTGGGATTTGGGAATTGGGGATTTGGGAATTGCAATTTGGGGATTTGGGATTTGGGGTGGGAATTCCCAAATCCAGCCCCGGCCCCTTGCTGCCCCGGCCCCCGCGGGGACCACGGGGACCCCGGCCACGGCCTGGGAATGGGAATTGGGGATTGGGAATTGGGAATTTGGGATTGGGATTTGGGATTGGGATTTGGGATTTGGGATTCGGGATTTGGGATTGGGATTTGGGGTGGGAATTCCCAGATCCAGCCCCGGGCCCTTGCTGCCCCGGCCCCCGCGGGGACCACAGGGACCCCGGCCACGGCCTGGGAACGGGAATGGGAATTGGGATTGGGGATTGGGAACTGGGTTGGGGTTTGGGATTGGGGATTTGGGAATTTGGGGATTTGGGAATTTGGGAATTGGGATTTGGGATTTGGGGTGGGAATTCCCAGATCCAGCCCTGGCCCCGGTCCCTTGCTGCCTCGGCCCCCGCGGGGACCACGGGGACCCCGGCCACGGCCTGGGAATGGGAATAGGGGAATTGGGATTGGGGAATTGGGAATTAGGAATTGGGAATTTGGGAACTGGGGATTTTGGAATTGGGATTTAGGCTGGGATTTGGGCTGGATTTGGGCTGGGGTTTGGGCTGGAATTCAGGCTGGGATTTAGGCTGGGATTTGGGCAGGGATTTGGGCTGGGATATAGGCTGGGATTTAGGCTGGATCCTTCTCTCTCACCGTGGCCCTGCTCCAGGCCTGGGCTGATGATTTGGGCTGGATTTAGTCTGGGATTTAGTCTGGGATTTGGGCTGGGATTTAAACTGGATTTAGGCTGGGATTTAGGCTGGGATTTGGGCTGGGATTTAGGCTGGGATTTAGGCTGGGATTTAGGCTGGATCTGGGCTGGATCTCCCCCTCTCTCACCGCGGCCCCGCTCCAGGCCTGGACTGATGAATTGGGCTGGGATTTGGGCTGGGATTTGGGCTGGATTTAATCTGGAATTTGGGCTGAGATTTAGTCTGGGATTTAGGCTGGAATTCAGGCTGGATTTAGGCCGGACCTGGCCTGGATCCCCCCTCTCTCACCGCGGCCCCGCTCCTTGCTGCGCCGGTACTGCGACAGTTCCTTGGCGTAGTCGTCGAAGTCGTCGTCGCCCAGCGGCTCCTCGGGGTCGCAGTACTGGGAAAAACGGGAATTCCGTGGGAATTCCGTGGGAATTCCGAGGGAATCGCGTCCGGTCGGAGCCCGGGACGGGGCTGGAATTCCCTCAGGAACCCGGGATGGGGCGGGAATCGTGGGATGGGGTTGGAATGTTGGGATGGGAAGCCCAGGATTGGGTCAGAACCTCTGGAATTCCCTGCGGAACATCCCGGAATTCCAGGCTCACCTTCGGGGATGGGAACCCCGGGATTGGGTCAGAATTGGATCAGAACCCAGGAAAAGTCCAGAATTCCTTCAGGAATCTTGGGATGGGAATCCCAGGAAGGATCAGAAGCCCAGGACAGGCTCAGAATTCCCGGAATTCCCTGGGACAGGCTCAGAATTCCTGGAATTCCTCTGGGACAGGCTCAAAATTCCCCAGGACAAGCTCAGAATTCCCTGGGGAATTCCTGGAATTCCCAAACCTCAGGACAGGCTCAGAATTCCCTCGGGAATATCCCAGGACAGGCTCAGAATTCCCGGGATTCCCTGGGACAGGCTCAGAATTCCCCAGGACAGGCTCAGAATTCCCAGGATTCCTGGGACAGGCTCAGAATTCCCTGGGGATTCCCAAACCCCAGGACAGGCTCAGAATTCCCTCGGGAATATCCCAGGACAGGCTCAGAATTCCCTCGGGAATATCCCAGGACAGGCTCAGAATTCCCTCGGGAATATCCCAGGACAGGCTCAGAATTCCTGGGATTCCCCCGGGACAGGCTCAGAATTCCCCAGGACAGGCTCAGAATTCCCAGGATTCCTGGGACAGGCTCAGAATTCCCGGATTTCCCCGGGAGAGGCTCAGAATTCCCCAGGACAGGCTCAGAATTCCCCGGGACAGGCTCAGAATTCCCTGAGGGATCCCCAGCATTCCCGGCGGCGCTCACCTCCATCTCCTCCTCGAAGGGCTCCTCCTCATCCTCGGGGTCGCTGCGGGCGCGGCCCCGGCCCCGGCCCAGCCCCCGGCCCCGCCCCGGGCCCCGCCCGCGGCCCCGGAAACCGCGGGAGCCCCCCCGGGACCCCCGGCCTGGCAGAGAGAGAAACAGTGGGAAATGAAATAAACACCGGGAAAGGGAAATAAACCGGGAAATGAACACCGGGAAAGGGAAATGAACCGGGAAATGAACACCGGGAAATGAAAATAAACCGGGAAATGAACACCGGGAACCGCGGGAGCCCCCCCGGGACCCCCGGCCTGGCAGAGAGAGAAACAGTGGGAAATGAAATAAACACCGGGAAATGAAAATAACCACCGGGAAATAAACATCGGGAACCGCGGGAGCCCCCCCGGGACCCCCGGCCTGGCAGAGAGAGAGAGAAAGAGTGAGAGAGAAACACCGGGAAATGAAATAAACACCGGGAAATGAACACCGGGAACCGCAGGAGCCCCCCCGGGACCCCCGGCCTGGGAGAGAGAGAGAAACAGCGGGAAATGAAATAAACACCGGGAAAGGGAAATAAACTGGGAAATGAACACCGGGAAAGGGAAATAAACCGGGAAATGAACACCGGGAAAGGGAAATAAACACCGGGAACCGCGGGAGCCCCCCCGGGACCCCCGGCCTGGGAGAGAGAGAAAAACACTGGGAAATGAACACCGGGAAATGAAATAAACACCGGGAAATGAAATAAACACCGGGAAATGGAAATAAACACCGGGAAAGGGAAATAAACACCGGGAACCGCGGGAGCCCCCCCGGGACCCCCGGCCTGGGGGAGAGAAACAGCGGGAAATGAACACCGGGAAATGAAATAAACACCGGGAAATAAACACTGGGGAAGGGAAATAAACACTGGGAAATAAACACCGGGAACTGCGGGAGCCCCCCCGGGACCCCCGGCCTGGCGGAGAGAGAGAGAGAAACAGTGAGAGATAAAATAAACACCGGGAAATGAACACCGGGAAAGGGAAATAAACACCGGGAAATGGAAATAAAACACCGGGAAATGGAAATAAACACCGGGAAATGAAAATAAACACCGGGAAATAAACACTGGGAAATGGAAATAAACACCGGGAAATTAACACTGGGAAATAAACACCGGGAAAGGGAAATAAACTGGGAAATAAACACCGGGAAATGAAAATAAACACCGGGAAATGAAAATAAACACTGGGAAATGAAAATAAACACCAGGCAATGAAATGAACACTGGGAACCCTCCCGGGAACCCCCTGGGAACCCTGCCCTGGGAGAGAATGAAACACTGGGAAATGAAATAAACACCAGGAAATAAACACTGGGAAATGAAATAAACACCGGGAAATAAAAACAAACACCGGGAAATGAAATAAACACCGGGAAATAAACTAAACACGGGAAATGAAATAAACACCGGGAAATAAACTAAACACGGGAAATGAAAATAAACACCGGGAAATAAACTAAACACGGGAAATGAAAATAAACACCGGGAAATAAACAACACCGGGAAATGAAAATGAACACCGGGAAAGGAAAATAAACACCGGGAAAGGAAAATAAACACCGGGAAATGGAAATAAACACCGGGAAAGGAAAATAAACACCGGGAAAGGAAAATAAACACCGGGAAATGGAAATAAACACCGGGAAATGAAATAAACACTGGGAAATGGAAATAAACACCGGGAAATGGAAATAAACACCGGGAAATGGAAATAAACACCGGGAAATGGAAACAAACACCAGGAAATGGAAATAAACACCGGGAAATAAACATCGGGAAATAAACACAGGGAAATGAAAGAAACACTGTGAAATAAACACCGGGAAATAAACAACACTGGGAAATAAACACCAGGAAATGAAATAAACACCAGGAAATAAACCCCGGGAAATGAAAATAAACACCAGGCAATGAAATGAACACTGGGAACCCTCCCGGGAACCCCCTGGGAACCCTGCCCTGGGAGAGAGAGAGAGAAACACCGGGAAATGAAATAAACACCAGGAAATAAACACCGGGAAATGAAATAAACACCGGGAAATAAACACCGGGAAATGAAATAAACACCAGGAAATAAAAATAAACACCGGGAAATGAAATAAACACCGGGAAATAAAAATAAACACCGGGAAATAAAAATAAACACCGGGAAATAAACTAAACACGAGAAATGAAAATAAACACCGGGAAATAAACTAAACACGGGAAATGAAAATAAACACCGGGAAATGGAAATAAACACCGGGAAAGGAAAATAAACACCGGGAAATGAAATAAACACCGTGAAATGAAAATAAACCGGGAAATGGAAATAAACACTGGGAAATGGAAATAAACACCAGGAAATGGAAATAAACACCGGGAAATAAACATCGGGAAATAAACACAGGGAAATGAAAGAAACACTGTGAAATAAACACCGGGAAATAAACAACACTGGGAAATAAACACCAGGAAATGAAATAAACACTGGGAAATAAACACTGGGAAATGAAAACAAACACCAGGAAATAAACACCAGGAAATACACAACACTGGGGAATAAACACTGGGAAATAAACACCGGGAAATGAAAATAAACACCAGGAAATGAAATGAACACTGGGAACCCTCCCGGGAACCCCCTGGGAACCCTGCCCTGGGAGAGAGAGAGAGAAACACCGGGAAATGAAATAAACACCAGGAAATAAACACCGGGAAATGAAATAAACACCGGGAAATAAACACCGGGAAATGAAATAAACACCGGGAAATGAAAATAAACACCGGGAAATAAACACTGGGAAATGGAAATAAACACCGGGAAATTAACACTGGGAAATAAACACCGGGAAAGGGAAATAAACACCGGGAAATAAACACCGGGAAATGAAAATAAACACCGGGAAATGAAAATAAACACCAAGCAATGAAATGAACACTGGGAACCCTCCCGGGAACCCCCTGGGAACCCTGCCCTGGGAGAGAGAGAGAGAAACACCGGGAAATGAAATAAACACCAGGAAATAAACACCGGGAAATGAAATAAACACCGGGAAATAAAAACAAACACCGGGAAATAAACTAAACACGGGAAATGAAAATAAACACCAGGAAATAAACAACACCGGAAAATAAAAATAAACATCGGGAAATTAACTAAACATGGGGAAATGAAATAAACACTGGGAAATAAACACCAGGAAATGAACCCCAGCGGGCACTAAGCCCCGGCTGCCGTACCTCGGGCCCGGTGCCCGCCCTCCTTGGAGCGCCGGTACTGGCTCAGCTCCTTGCAGAAATCGTCCAGCTCCTCCTTGGGCGCCTCCTCCTCCTCCTCGGCCTCGAAGGGCCCGAACTCCTCGGGCTCGAACTCCTCGAAGGAGCCCCCGTAGCCCTTGGGGTCCCCCTTGGGGTGCCCCTTCCGCGGCAACTGGGAGTACTGGTGGGACTGGGAATGGGGTGGGAGAGGTTGGGATGACAAATTCCCAAAAATTCCCCAGAATTCCCCAAAATTCCCCAAAATTCCTGGGTTTTATTCCCTTGGGGTGCCCCTTCCAGGGCAACTGGGAGTACTGGTGGGACTGGGAATGGGATAGGAGAGACTGGAATGAGAAATTCCCCAAAATTTCCGGGTTTTAATCCCTTGGGGTGCCCCTTCCGCGGCAACTGGGAGTACTGGTGGGACTGGGAACGGGGTGGGAGAGACTGGGATGAGGAATTCCCAAAAATTCCCCCAAATTCCCCCAAATTCCCAGGTTTTAATCCCTTGGGGTGCCCCTCCCGGGCCAACTGGGAGTACTGGTGGGACTGGGAACGGGGTGGGAGAGACTGGGATGAGGAATTCCCAAAAATTCCCCCAAATTCCCCAAAATTCTCGGGTTTTATTGCCTTGGGGTGCCCCTTCCAGGGCAACTGGGAGTACTGGTGGGACTGGGAATGGACAGCGAGAGGTTGGGATCCAGAATTCCCCAAAAATTCCCCAAAATTTCTGGGTTTTATTCCCTTGGGGTGCCCCTTCCGGAGCAACTGGGAGTACTGGTGGGACTGGGAATGGGATGGGAGAGACTGGGATGAGGAATTCCCAAAATTCCTGGGTTTTATTACCTTGGAATGCTCATTCTGGGGCAACTGGGAGTACTGGTGGGACTGGGAATGGGATGGCAGAGCTTGGGATGAGGAATTCCCAGGATTTCCCTGGGATTATTCCCAGTGTTCCCAGTTTCCATTCCCAGCATTCCCAGTGTTCCCAGTTTCCATTCCCAGCACTCCCAGTGTTCCCAGTTTGACTCTCACCGGGTACCCCGGGCTGTACTCCCGGTATTTGCAGTGTCCCTTCTCCCCGGGGCTGTACTCCCAGCATTCCCAGTGTTCCCAGTTTCCATTCCCAGCACTCCCAGTGTTCCCAGTTTAACACTCACGGGATACCCCGGGCTGTACTCCCGGTATTTCCGGTGTCCCTTCTCCCCGGGGCTGTACTCCCAGTACTCCCAGTGTTCCCAGTTTCCATTCCCAGCACTCCCAGCATTCCCAGTGTTCCCAGTACCCATTCCCAGTACTCCCAGTTTGACTCTCACCGGGTACCCCGGGCTGTACTCCCGGTATTTCCGGTGTCCCTTCTCCCCGGGGCTGTAGTCGGAGTCGTCGCTGAAATCCGACAGCTCCTCGCTGGACGAGGCGTGCCGCTGGAAAACCGGGAATGTCAGCCCTGGGAATCCTCCCCAAATCCCTGGGATTCCTCCCCAGAGCCTGGAATTCCTCCCCAGAGCCTGGAATTCCCATCCCAAATCCTGGAATTCCCATCCCAAATCCTGGAATTCCCATCCCAACCCCTGGAATTCCCATGCCAACCCCTGGAATTCCAACCCAACCCCTGCAATTCCATCCCAAATTCCTGGAATTCCAACCCAACCCCTGCAATTCCATCCCAAATTCCTGGAATTCCATCCCAACCCCTGGAATTCCCATCCCAACCCCTGGAATTCCATCCCAAATCCTGGAATTCCCTTCCCAACCCCTGGAATTCCCATCCCAAATCCTGGAATTCCATCCCAACCCCTGGAATTCCAAATACTAAATATTAAATACTGAATATTAAATACTAAATACTGAATATTAAATACTAAATACTGAATATTAAATACTAAGTAATAAATATTAAATATTAAACACTAAACTCAAGTTTTCCATGAAACCTGAGGCGAATTCCCACCCAAATCCCATCGCTAAAACACCAAAAAATCGAGATTTGATCCATTTTTCCATGATAAAAACCAGGAAAAAATTGGTAAAACCCCTTGATTTCCCCCAAAAAATCCAAATCCCGGGAAATTCCCACCCTGTGCTTGGATTTCCTCTTTTTCTTGGCCCTCCTCTTGTCCTTGTCCTTGCGGCGCTTGCGCTTCAGCCGCCGGTGAGCCTTGTCCTCCTCGGAGCCGCTGCGGCGCCGCTCGCGCTGGGAGCGCGACCGGGAGCGGGAGCGGGGCCGGGACGGGGCCTCCTCACCCCCATCGTCCTCCAGCTCGCCCTCCTCCAGCTCCCCATCCTCCCTGCAGGGGAAAATGGGGATTTTAGGGGTTAAAATGGGAATTTTTGGGAAAATTTGGGGATTATTTGGGGATTTTTTGGGGTTTGTGCTGCTGGGATCGGGAGCGGGAGTGGGAGCGGGGCCGGGCCGGGGCCTCCTCACCCCCATCGTCCTCCAGCTCACCCTCCTCCAGCTCCCCATCCTCCCTGAGGGGGAAAATGGGGATTTTAGGGGGATTTTGGGGTAAAAATGGGAATTTTTGGGAAAATTTGGGGATTATTTGGGGTTTGTGCTGCTGGGAGTGGGAGCGGGGCCGGGCCGGGGCCTCGTCGCCCCCATCGTCCTCCAGCTCGCCCTCCTCCAGCTCCCCATCCTCCCTGCGGGGGAAAATGGGGATTTTAGGGGAAAAATTGGGGATTTGGGGGAAAAATTGTGAATTTTGGGGGAAAAAATGGGGATTTTTTGGGGAAAATTTGGGATTTTTGTGGGTGAAATCACAGGAATTCTGTGGGGTTTGGGGGGGTAAAGAATGGGAATTGTGGATCCTCCTGCAGCTCCTCATCCTCCCTGGAAACCCCCGGAGTTTTAGGGGGGATTTGGGGGATTTGCTGCTGTTTTGGGGGCACAGCTGGGGCACACCTGAGGCCCAGCTGGGCACACCTGGCGCACACCTGGGATACATCTGGGCACAGCTGGGACACACCTGGGCACAGCTGGGGGCAGCTGGGACACAGCTGGGGCACACCTGGGCGCCCCTGGGGGACACCTGGGCACAGCTGGGCACACCTGGGGTGCACCTGGGGGCACCTGAGGCACACCTGGGCACACCTGGGGTACAGCTGAGATACATCTGGGCACAGCTGGGACACACCTGGGCACAGCTGGGGGCAGCTGGGCACACCTGAGATACACCTGGAGCACACTGGGGGGCAGCTGGGCACACGTGGGCACCACCTGGTACACATCTGGACACACCTGGGGCATATCTGGACACACCTGAGGTGCACCCGAGATACAGCTGGGCACAGCTGGGGCACATTTGGGCACAGCTGGGCACCCCTGGGCATGTCTGGGGCACCCCTGGGCATAGCTGGGATCACCTGGGGCACAGCTGGGACACATCTGGGCACCCCTAGGGCACACTGGGACACACCTGGGGCACAGCTGGGCCCACTGGGCCACACCAGGGCACGTCTGGGGACACTTGGGCCACACCTGGGACACACCTGGGTCACAGCTGGGCAGACCTGGGGGACACACCTGGGTCACAGCTGGGCACAGCTGGGACACACCTGAGGACACCAGGGCATACCTGGGACACATCTGGGCACACCTGGAGCACACTGTGACACACCTGGGGCACAGCTGGGCACACTTAGGCATAGCTGGGACACACCTGGGGACACCAGGGACACATCTGGACACACCTGGAGCACACTGTGACACACCTGGAGCACACCTGGGCACACCTGAGAGATACTGGGACACGCCTGGGCCACATCTGGGCACACTGAGGCATAGATGGGACACATCTGGGCACACCTGAGGGACACTGGGACACACCTGGGGACACCAGGGCACACCTGGGCCACATCTGGGTAGCCCTGGGCCACACCTGGGCACACCTGAGGGACACTGGGCCACACCTGGGCACATCTGGGTCACACCTGGGCACAGCTAGGCACACCTGGGACACACCTGAGGGACACTTGGCCACACCTCGGCCACATCTGGGCACACCTGGGCCACATCTGGGTGCACTTGGGCACACCTGGTCACAACTAGGCACATCTGGGCAGCCCTGGGCCACACCTGGGCACACCTGAGGGACACTGGGCCACACCTCAGCGACATCTGGGCACACTTGGGCACACCTGGGCACACCTGGGACACACCTGGGCACAGCTGAGCACATCTGGGCCACATCTGAGCACACTTGGGCACACCTGGACACATCTGGGTCACACCTGGGCACACCTGAGGGACACTGGGCCACATCTGGGCACAGCTGGGCCACACCTGAGCACACTTGGGCACACCTGGGGGGCGCTGGGGCACACCTGGGCCACATCTGAGCACACTTGGGCACACCTGGGCACAGCTGGGCAGCGCTGGCGGGGCAGGGGCAGTGTGAGGTGCTTTTTACCACCTTTTGTTGACGACTTTCACACATTTTCCAGCGATTTCCGCCAACTTTTCCACGGTTTTTGGTGCGGGTTTGGGGCTGTCGCTCCTGGAAACGTCCCTGGTTTGGATTTTTGGGTTTTTTTGGGGTTTTTTGGGGGTTTTTTTGGGAATTGTGTGCTTTTGTGACTTTTTTGGGGGGAGGGTTCTGCTTGGTTTGGGACACACACGTGGGGGGGACCAAGGGAGGGGGGGAAAAGGCACCAAAAAAATGCAAAATTCCACATTTTCCACCCATTTCCCACCCAGTGCCCACACGGAAATGAAGCCCAGCCCCCAAAATTCCCTGGATTTGCTTTTTTTCCCAGCAAAGCCCCCCAAAAATCCCTGGATTAACTTTTTTAAAATGAAATATTCTCAGGTCTCCCTTCTTTTGCTCTTTTTCCCCCTAAAAACTCCCCAAACTGCCTGGTTTTGCCTTTTTTCCCCCTAAAAATTCAATTTTTTCCCCTAAAAATTCACTTTTCCCCCTAAAAATTCACTTTTCCCCCCTAAAAATTCACTTTTTTCCCTAAAAATTCACTTTTTCCCCCTAAAAATTCACTTTTTCCCCTAAAAATTAACTTTTTTCCCCTAAAAATTCACTTTTTCCCCTAAAAATACCCCAAAAATTCACTTATTTCACCATTTTTTCCTAAATAAACCCCCAAGCTGCCTGGATTTCCCTTTTTTCCCCTTAAAATGCCCCAAACATTCCCTTATTTCATCTTTTTTTTTCTAAAAAACACCCTCCAGTTCCCAGGATTTACCTTTTTATCACCAAAAACATCCCAAACTTCCTCAGTTCCCCTTTTCTTCCTTTAAATACCCCCAAACTCTCTGGATTCACCCTTTTCCCCCTAAAAAACCTCACTTTTTTCTCTAAAAACACCCCAAAAATTCACTTTTTCCCCTAAAAACATCCCCCAAACTCCCCAAATTCCCTTTTTTCCCCACAAACACCCTCAAAACTCCCCAGATTTACCTTTTTTCCCCTAAAAAATCCATTTTTCCCCCTAAAAGTATCCCCACATTCCCTTTTTCCCCTAAAAACTCCCCCAAATTTGCCATTTTTCCTACAAATTCCCCCAAAACCTCCCTGATTTTACATTTTTCTCTCTTTTTCTCACATTATTTGGGTTGAACTATCAAAAATAAATGGAAATCCCAGAAATGACTCTGAGTAATTCTGGGGAAGGGTCCCAAAAAGGGGAATTTTGGGAGCAGATTTGGAGATTTTGGAACTTTTTAAATCCCTGCAGGGACCCTCAAACTTCCTGATCCAAATTTGGGGGGAATTTAAGGAAATAAATGGAATTTTTATGAGGGAATTAAGAACTTATTAAGGATCACCCATCAAAAAAATGGGGCTGAACCCCCCAAAAGGAGCAAAACCCCCCAAAATAGGGGTTCAACCTCCCCAGCACCGAAATATTCATTAAAAAAGGGGAAATCCCCCAAAAACCCAACCAGACCCCCCCACTCTGGAAGTCAAAATTCTCCAAAAGGAACTGAACCCCTAAAATCCCCCCAAATGAGGATTTTAATCAAAATAAAAAGGGGTTAAACCCCCCAAAAAGGGTCTAAATCCCCTCAAAAAGGGATTAAACCCCCTAAGCATCCTAAAAATCCCTAAAAATTTGTGAAATCTCCCAAAAAAACTTAAATATCTCTAAAAATCCAACTACAGCCACCCCACTGGAAGTAGAAATTCCCCAAAAAGTGCTGAACCCCTAAAATCCCCCTAAATTAGAGTTTTAATCCCCAAAAAAGGGGTTGTACCTTCCCAAAAGGGTCTAAAACCTCCCAAAAAGGGTCTAAAACCTCCCAAAATTGGGGTTAAACCCCCCGAAAACCTTAAAAAAAAACCCAAAAAGGAGTTTTAGTCTTCCCCTAGAGAGAAATCCAACCCCCTCCCCAAAAGAAATCCCCTAAAAAGGGGCAGGATCCCCTAAGGGAGGACTCGAACCCCCCAAATTTTGGGGTTAAACCCTCCCAGCACCTCAAGAGCCCCCCAAAAATGAGCTAAATCCCCCCCCACCCCCCGGGATCATCCTTCAAAAATCACCTAAAATATCCCCAAATGCCTTCATCCCCTCTTCTTCCTCCTCAGGACCTCCTCAAATCCCCCTCAGGCCCTTCCTCACCCTCCTCCTCCTCCTCACATCCCCCTCAGGCCCTTCCTCGCGCTCCCCAAATCCCCCTCAGCTCCTTCCTCACCCTCCTCTTCCTCCTCAAACCCCCCTCAAGCCCTTCCTCCCCCTCCTCTTCCTCCTCAAACCCCCCCTCAGACCCTTCCTCACCCTCCTCAAATCCCCCTCAGGCCCTTCCTCCTCCTCCTCCTCCTCCTCCTCCTCCTCCTCCTCCTCAAATCCCCCTCAGACCCTTCCTCACCCTCCTCAAATCCCCCTCAAGCCCTTCCTCACCTTCCTCCTCCTCCTCAAATCCCCCTCAGACCCTTCCTCACCCTCCTCAAATCCCCCTCAGACCCTTCCTCACCCTCCTCCTCCTCCTCAGACCCTTCCTCACCCTCCTCACATCCCCCTCAGGCCCTTCCTCACCCTCCTCCTCCTCAGACCCTTCCTCACCCTCCTCACATCCCCCTCAGGCCCTTCCTCACCCTCACATCCCCCTCAGGCCCTTCCTCACCCTCCTCACATCCCCCTCAGGCCCTTCCTCACCCTCCTCCTCCTCACATCCCCCTCAGGCCCTTCCTCCTCACGCCCCCCCCCCCCCCAAATCCCCCTCAGCTCCTTCCTCACCGCCCCCCCCCCATCCCCCTCAGGCCCTTCCTCACCCTCCTCCTCCTCAGAGCCTCCCGGGCCTCCCCCGACCCCCTCTGGCCCTTCCTCACCCTCCTCCTCCTCACCCCCCCAGCCCCCTCCCCACAGGCCGCCCCCCCTCAGCCCTGGGCCCTGCCTGCCCCCCCCCTCCCCTCCCGCTCCCCTCCCGCCGCCCCCTCCCCAAACCTGGTCCGGCGCGCCGGACCGACCCCCAGCCACACAGAGAAGGCGCTCGGGAGAGGCGGTTACTGGACCTTTCGTCCGGGCCGTGATGGTGGCCTTGGAGCGGCGGCGGCGGCCGGGGGAGGCTGCAGCTGCCGTGGCAGGACGGAGAAGGGGGAGTGCAGTGCGGGCTGGGGGGGGAAGCGGCGGCGGCGGGGGGGACACTCGGGCTCTCCACGGCCATGGGCAACGGGCAGGGGGTGGAGAACGGGGGGCACAGTCACTGAACGGCGCGGGGGGCTCGGCCCGGCGGCTCCTCCGCCCGCGCCCCGCGCTCCGCGGGCGGACACACAAAATGGCGCCCGCCCTGAGGCAGCGCCCCGGCGGCCGCCGGAAACAGCCGAGCGCCGCCGGAAACAGCCGAGCGCGGCCGCTTCGGAGGGTGCCGAAAGGCGGCGGGGACGCACGAAGAGCTCGTCGGGTTTTTCCGGTTCATGCCGAGCGTTTCCGAGCGCCTCCGAAGCTCTCCGGAGTCTCACGAGGTTTTCCGAAAGTCTCCGTGTTGTGGGGATTTTCTTAAGAGTTTTAGAGCGAAATTTTACTGGAAGAAAATTTTAAGGAGATTTGAAGTCTTTTCCCCCCGCGGATTCCTTTTTCCCTACCCAAAATCCCTCCCAAATCCACGGTGCCTGTTGATGATTGGACTCGATGATCTCCCCAAAATCCTCTCCCCACCTGGAGTTCAGCTCAGGACAGGGAATTTCCACTGGTCACGGGATGTTTCTCTTCATCCAAATGTCGCTCGGCAAAAAAAAAAAAAAAACCTCAAACCCCCAAAATGTCGCGACTTCGTAGGAAAATCTGTGCGAGGGGAGAGGAGCGGGAAGGGAGTTAGGGATCTGCCTGTGACTTGGAAAAAAACAACATAGATTTTATAAAACCGGGAGAAAACAACCCCAAAACTCCCGGTTTTTCTAATTTTGCACGGGATTTTTGCACGTTTTTGGCCGCTTCGTTTCTTTGGGATGGGGAAACCACGGGATTTCCGCGAAGTTCTCCAAAACTCTCCGAGTGTTCCCGAAGTTGTCCGAGGCGTTCCGAAGATTTCCGAAGGTTGGCGAAGGCGCGCTCGGGACGTTTCCGAAAGTCTCCGGACGCGGCTGACGGAGATTGACGAAGCCGATGGGGGATGGCGGGAACGCCCGCGACGGGAGGAGGACGAGTCCATCTGAGTGTGGGAAGCGGGGGGGGAATAACATGGATTGTTCCACACGGCGCACGGCCAGGGCCCCAAAACCCATGCCCTCAGCCTCGCGTCGTCACACCGGGGTGAAACGGCGGCAGGAAAAACCTCTGGCCGTTCTTTTCTCCTGAGGGGCCGCGGGTACCGGGAGCGGATCCGGTGCGTCCCCCCCCGCCCGGCGCGATGTGGAGCGGCGG
Source organism: Fringilla coelebs (assembly GCF_963513975.1). Classification (NCBI taxonomy): domain Eukaryota; kingdom Metazoa; phylum Chordata; class Aves; order Passeriformes; family Fringillidae; genus Fringilla; species Fringilla coelebs. The sequence goes on from NC_140063.1 coordinate 448,213, forward strand.
CGGGCGCGGGGGTTTGCGCGGGCCGCCAGGGGGCGCTGCGAGTTGCGTGAGGGGCTTAGAGGGGGCCGGGGGGTCGTGAGGGGCTTTGAGGGGCTTTGATGGCCCCTGAGGAGCTGTGAGGCGTCCAGAGGGGTTTGAAAGCTCGGAGGGGATTTTAGGGGTCGCGAGGGGCTTTGAGGGATCCTGAGGGTGGTCTCGGGGGCCGCCGCGATGGTGGAGAAGGACGAGTCCAGCCCCGGCGGCATCAGCGAGGAGGAGGCGGCTCAGTACGACCGGCAGATCCGGCTCTGGGGGCTCGAGGCGCAAAAAAGGTCGGTGGGACTGGAGGAGTTGTTGGGGGGGGGTAATTTAATGGGCTTTGGGGGCTTTATGGGTGGGTAAGAACCCTGTAGGAGCTTTAAGGGGGCTCTGTAGGGGCTCTTGGGGGTCCCTACAGGGGTCTGGGAGTCCATGTAGGGGTCTGGGGGGGTCCCCATAGGGGTTAGGGATGGCTCTGTAAGGGTCTGGGGGTTCCTATAGGGGTTAGGGGTGGCTCTGTGTGGTTTTGGGGGTTCCTATAGGGGTTAGGGGTGGCTCTGTGGGGTTTTGGGGGTTCCTATAGGGGTTAGGGGTGGTTCTGTGGGGATCTGGGGGTTCCTATAGGGGTTAGGGGTGGCTCTATGGGGTTTTGGGGGGTCCCCATAGGGGTTAGGGGTGGCTCTGTGTGGTTTTGGGGGTTCCTATAGGGGTTAGGGGTGGCTCTATGGGGATCTGGGGGTTCCTATAGGGGTTAGGGGTGGCTCTATGGGGTTTTGGGGGGTCCCTATAGGGGTTAGGGGTGGTTCTATGGGGTCTGGGGGTTCCTATAGGGGTTTGGGGTGGCTCTGTATGGTTTTGGGGGGTCCCCATAGGGGTTAGGGGTGCCTCTATGTGGTTTTGGGGGTTCCTATAGGGATTAGGGGTGGCTCTGTGTGGTTTTGGGGGGTCCCCATGGAGCTTTGGGGTGGCTCTGTAGGGGTCTGGGGGTCTCCATAGGGGTTAGGGATGGCTCTATGTTGTTTTGGGGGGTCCCCATGGAGGTTTGGGGTGGCTCTGTAGGGCTCTGGGGGTCCTTATTTGATCTTGGGGGTCCCCCCGGAGTATAGGGGTCCCTCCGTGGGGTTTTGGGGTCCCACATTCCCGTTCTTTGGGGTTTCCCTGGAGGATCAATCCTGGTTTTCCCCGGATCCCCCCACAGGTTGCGGGCGTCGCGGGTGCTGCTGGTGGGGCTGCGAGGGCTGGGGGCCGAGGTGGCCAAAAATCTCATCCTGGCCGGGGTCAGGGGCCTCACCCTGCTGGACCACCAACAGGTGAGGGGGGCACACACCTGGGAACGCACCTGGGCACAGCTGGGAGGCACCTGGGCACAGCTGGGAACCACCTGGGTACAGCTGGGAGGCACCTGGGCACACCTGGGAACCACCTGGGCACACCTGGGAACGCACCTGGGCACAGCTGGGAGGCACCTGGGCACATCTGGGAGGCAGCTGGGCACAGCTGGGAACCACCTGGGCACACCTCGGAGGCACCTGGGCACAGCTGGAAGGCACCTGGGCACACCTGGGAGGCAGCTGGGCACAGCTGGGAGGCAGCTGGGCACATCTGGGAACCACCTGGGCACAGCTGGGAGGCACCTGGGCACAGCTGGGAGGCACCTGGGCACATCTGGGAACCACCTGGGCACAGCTGGGAGGCACCTGGGCACAGCTGGGAGGCACCTGGGCACACCTGGGAGGCACCTGGGCACAGCTGGGAGGCACCTGAGAATTTCATCCCCTCCATCTTTGTGCTTTTCCCCTCACAAACATCCCCAAAATGTGGGAATTCCTGTGCCCCATTTCCCTGGAGCTGTGTTCCCTCTGTCCCCAGGTGTCCCCCGAGGATCCCAGAGCTGTGTCCCCTCTGTCCCCAGGTGTCCCCCGAGGATCCCAGAGCTCTGTCCCCAATGTCCCCTCTGTCCCCAGGTGTCCCCCGAGGACAGCCGTGCGCAGTTCCTGATCCCAGAGCTGTGTCCCCTCTGTCCCCAGGTGTCCCCCGAGGATCCCAGAGCTGTGTCCCCAATGTCCCCAATGTCCCCATGTCCCCAGGTGTCCCCCGAGGACAGCCATGCCCAGTTCCTGATCCCAGAGCTGTGTCCCCCAAGGATCCCAGAGCTGTGTCCCCATGTCCCCAGGTGTCCCCTCTGTCCCCAGGTGTCCCCCGAGGACAGCCGTGCGCAGTTCCTGATCCCAGAGCTGTGTCCCCAATGTCCCCATGTCCCCAGGTGTCCCCCGAGGACAGCCGTGCGCAGTTCCTGATCCCAGAGCTGTGTCCCCAATGTCCCCATGTCCCCAGGTGTCCCCCAAGGATCCCAGAGCTGTGTCCCCAATGTCCCCAATGTCCCCATGTCCCCAGGTGTCCCCCGAGGACAGCCGTGCGCAGTTCCTGATCCCAGAGCTGTGTCCCCAGGGGATCCCAGAGCTCTGTCCCCATGTCCCCAGGTGTCCCCTCTGTCCCCAGGTGTCCCCCGAGGACAGCCGTGCGCAGTTCCTGATCCCAGAGCTGTGTCCCCAATGTCCCCATGTCCCCAGGTGTCCCCCAAGTATCCCAGAGCTGTGTCCCCAATGTCCCCAGGTGTCCCCTCAGGATCCCAGAGCTGTGTCCCCAATGTCCCCAGGTGTCCCCTCAGGATCCCAGAGCTGTGTCCCCTCTGTCCCCAGGTGTCCCCCGAGGACAGCCGTGCGCAGTTCCTGATCCCAGAGCTGTGTCCCCAGGGGATCCCAGAGCTGTGTCCCCAATGTCCCCAGGGGATCCCAGAGCTGTGTCCCCTCTGTCCCCAGGTGTCCCCCGAGGACAGCCGTGCGCAGTTCCTGATCCCCGCGGGCTCCCTGGGCCGGAACCGGGCCGAGGCGTCGCTGGAGCGGGCGCAGAGCCTGAACCCCATGGTGGAGGTGAAGGCCGACCCCGAGAGCGTGGAGAGCAAACCCCACGAGTTCTTCACCCAGTTCGACGCGGTACCTGCGGGGCTGCCCCCCTTAGGGCATCTGGGGGGAACTGGGGGGGTTTGGGGGGGATTGTCAGGGGTTTGGGGGGGATTGGGGGGGATTGTCACGGGTTTGGGGGGGTTTGGGGGGGGTTTAGGGGGGATATTCCTGGGCTTGGGGGGGATTGTCACGGGTTTGGGGGGATTGTCACGGGTTTGGGGGGGATTGTCACGGGTTTGGGGGGATTTGGGGGGGATTGTCACGGGTTTGGGGGGATATTCCTGGGTTTGGGGGGAAATTCGTGGGTTTGGGGGGGATTGTCACGGGTTTGGGGGGGTTTGGGGGGATATTCGTGGGTTTGGGGGGGATTGTCACGGGTTTGGGGGGGATATTCCTGGGTTTGGGGGGGTTTTGGGGGGGATTGTCACAGGTTTGGGGGGGGATTGTCACAGGTTTGGGGGGGTTTGGGTGGGATTGTCATGGGTTTGGGGGGGATATTCCTGGGTTTGGGGGGCTCTGGGGGGATTATCACAGGTTTGGGGGGGATATGCCTGGGTTTGGGGGGGTTTGGGTGGGATTGTCACAGGTTTGGGTGGGATTGTCACAGGTTTGGGGGGATTATTCCTGGATTTGGGGGGATTATTCCTGGATTTGGGGGGGTTCGGATGGGATTGTCCCAGGTTTGGAGTGATTGTCCCATTTTTGGGCAGGATTGTCCCGTTTTTGGGCAGGATTATCCCATTCCAGAGTGTGATCACCTCATTTTGGGGTGGGATTGTCCCATTTTGGGGTGGAATCAGCTCATTTTGGGGTAGAATCCCCCCATTTTGGGGTTGAATCACCCATTTTGGTGTAGAATCCCCCCGTTTTAGGGTGGAATCACCCCATTTTTAGGTAGAATCATCCCATTTTGGGGTAGAATCGTCTCATTTTGGGGTAGAATCTCATTTTGGGGTAGAATCATCCCATTTTGGGGTAGAATCGTCCCATTTTGGGGTAGAATCGTCCCATTTTGGGGTAGAATTGTCCCATTTTGGGGTAGAATCGTCCCATTTTGGGGTAGAATCGCCCCATTTTGGGGTAGAATAATCTCATTTAGGGGTAGAATCGTCCCATTTTGGGGTAGAATTGTCCCATTTTGGGGTAGAATTGTCCCATTTTGGGGTAAAATTGTCCTATTTTGAGGTAGAATTACCCATTTTGGGCTACAATTTCCTTCTATCCCACTTTCCCTCTTCCCCATTCATCTTTTCCCCCATAAAACCCCCCAAAACCCAGATCTGAAATCCCAAATTTCCCCTCCAGGTGTGCCTGACCTGCTGCTCCAGGGAATCCATGGTGAGGATCAACCAGATCTGCCACAAAAACGGCATCAAGTTCTTCACCGGCGACGTCTTCGGCTACCACGGCTACATGTTCGCTGACCTGGGCCAGCACGAGTTCGTGGAGTGAGTTTTGGGGCAGAAACCCCAAAATCCTGGAGTTTTGGGGTGTTCCTGCTGGAATTCCTGCGTTTTTCCATCCTCAGGGAGAAGCCCAAGGTGGCCAAGGTGAGCTCAGGGGTGGAGGATGGACCTGAGGCCAAACGGGCCCGGCTGGAGCCGGCCGAGACCACCATGGTCAAAAAGGTCAGTGGGGACGTGACCCCAAAACCCCAAAAATCCTGGGATGGGCCCCAAAAACCTGGGATGGGCCCCAAAAACCTGGAATAAAACTTGGGATGGACCCCAAAACCAAACCCCAAATGAACTCGGCTGGAGCCGGCCGAGACCACCATGGTCAAAAAGGTCAGTGGGGATGGGATCCAAAACCCCAAAAACCTGGGATGGACCCCAAAAACCTCAGATGGACCCCAAAATCAAACCCCAAATGAACCTGGCTGCAGCCAGCCGAGACCACCATGGTCAAAAAGGTCAGTGGGGATGGGATCCAAAACCCCAAAAACCTCAGATGGACCCCAAAATCTGGGATAGACCCCAAAATCTGGGATGGATCCCAAACCCTGGGATGGACCCCAAACCCCTGGAATAAAACTTGGGATAGACCCCAAAACCCCTAGGGTGGATCCTAAAAATCTCTGCTGCTTCCTTCATTCTTTGGCAGCCCAAAGAGCTTTTAGGGTGGCTCTGGGTCCCTTCTAGGGTGACCCCAAGTCCCTTCTAGGGTGGCCCTGACCCCCCTGAGGTGGCCCTGCTCCCCCTGAGGTGGCCCTGAGCCCTTTGAGGTGGCCCCAAATATTTTAGGGTGGCCCTGACTCCTTTGAGGTGGCCCCAAGTCCCTTTCAGGGTGGCCCTGACCCCCCTGAGGTGGCCCTGAGCCCTTTTAGGGTGGCCCCAAGTCCCTTTGAGGTGGCCCCAAGTCCCTTTTAGGGTGGCCCCAAGTCCCTTTGAGGTGGCCCCAAGTCCCTTTTAGGGTGGCCCTGACCCCTTTTAGGTGGCCCCAAGTCCCTTTCAGGGTGGCCCTGACCCCCCTGAGGTGGCCCTGAGCCCTTTGAGGTGGCCCCAAATATTTTAGGGTGGCCCCAAGTCACTTTTAGGGTGGCCCTGACCCCTTTTAGGTGGCCCCAAGTTCCTTTTAGGGTGGCCCTGAGCCCTTTTAGGTTTCCCCAAGTCCCTTTTAGGGTGGCCCTGACCCTCCCCAGTGTCCCCAACCCCTCCCTGTCCCCTCCCAGCTGGAATTTCCTGCCCCCAGGATTTTGGGATTCCTTTGGGATTCCTTTGGGATTCCTTTGGGATTCCTTTGGGGTTTCTGGGGTGCTGGGAATGTCCCCTGGGAATGTCCCCTGCCTTGGGAATGTCCCCAGATGCCACCAGGAGCAGCTGCCGGGCCCTGATCCCGTGGGAATTCCTCGGGATGGGGTTTTGGGATTCCAGGGCCCCCAGGATGGGGCTGGGCTTTGGCCCTGACAATTCCCCAGTTCCTGAGCCCCTAAAACTGGGAGAATTCCCAGTTCCTGTTCCCCTAAAACTGGGAGAATTCCCAACTCCCTGCCTGGGGATCCCCCGAATTTTCTTCCCTTTCCCCAAACCCCAAATTCCCTTTTTTGCCCCAAAATCCTGCAGTTCTGCCGGCTTCAGGAGTTTCCATCATTCCCCCATACCCAAACCCCCCCTTCATGACCCAAAATCCTTTTTTTTTGCCCCCAAATCCCCATTTCCCCCCCCCCAAATGCCCTTTTTTGCTCAAAATCCCCATTTTTTGCCCCAAACCAGCACCTGCAGATCTTCCCACTGCAGGAATTTCCACCCTTCTCCTACACCAAAAATCTCGTATTTTTCACCCTCAAATCCCCATTTTTTGCCCGAAAATCCCTGGGTTTTCCCTTTCCCCCCCCACATGCCCTTTTTTCCTCAAAATCCCCATTTTTTACCCAAAATCTCCATTTTTTTCCCCAAACCAGCAGCTGCCGTTCTGCCCACTGTGGGAATTTCTACCCTTCTCCTACACCAAAAATCCCTTTTTTCCCCAAAAAATCCCTGATTTTTCCCCCCAAAATCCCCGTTTTTTTGCCCCAACCCCCTTGGTTTCCCCCCCATGATCCCCTTTTTGCCCCCCCATGGCCGTTTTTGCCCTAAATCGCCGTTTTTTGCCCCAAAGCAGCAGCTGCAGTTCTGCCCGCTGCGGGAGGCGCTGGCCGTGCAGTGGCGCGGGGAGGGGGCGGCGGCGGCGCTGCGGAGAACGGCCCCAGATTACTTCCTGCTGCAAGGTGGGTGTGACAGGGATGGGGACAGGGATGGGGACAGGGATGGGGACAGGGGACAGGGATGGGGACAGGGATGGGGACAGGGGACAGGGACAGGGACAGGGACAGGGGAGGGGGCGGCGGCGGCGCTGCGGAGAACGGCCCCGGATTATTTCCTGCTGCAAGGTGGGTGTGACAGGGATGGGGACAGGGGACAGGGGACAGGGACAGGGATGGGGACAGGGGACAGTGACAGGGACTGGGACAGGGATGGGGACAGGGGACAGGGATAGGGACAGGGACAGGGACAGGGGACAGGGACAGGGACAGGGGAGGGGGGTGGCGGCGGCGCTGCGGAGAACAGCCCCAGACTACTTCCTGCTGCAAGGTGGGTGTGACAGGGACAGGGGACAAGGACTGGGGACAGTGACAGGGATGGGGACAGGGGACAGTGACAGGGACAGGGGACAGGGACAGGGGAGGGGGCGGCGGCGGCGCTGCGGAGAATGGCCCCGGATTATTTCCTGCTGCAAGGTGGGTGTGACAGGGATGGGGACAGGGGACAGACGGACAGGGGACAGGGATGGGGACAAGGACAGGGGACAGGAGGGACAGGGACAGGGATGGGGCGCGGGGAGGGGGGCGGCAGCGGCGCTGCGGAGAACGGCCCCGGATTATTTCCTGCTGCAAGGTGGGTGTGACAGGGATGGGGACAGGGATGGGGACAGGGGATGGTGACAGGGAGAGGGGACAGGGACAGGGGACAGGGATGGGGACAGGGACAGGGACAGGGACAGTGACAGGGACAGTGGGGAGGGGGCGGCGGCGGCGCTGCGGAGAACGGCCCCGGATTATTTCCTGCTGCAAGGTGGGTGTGACAGGGACGGGGACAGGGGACAGACGGACAGGGGACAGTGACAGGGACAGGGGACAGGGATGGGGACAAGGACAGGGGACAGGGACAGGGGACAGGGTACAGGGATGGGGACAGGGACAGACGGACAGGGGACAGCAGGGACAGGGGACAGGGACAGTGACAGGGACAGGGGAGGGGGCGGCGGCGGCGCTGCGGAGAACGGCCCCGGATTATTTCCTGCTGCAAGGTGGGTGTGACAGGGATGGGGACAGGGGACAAGGACTGGGGACAGTGACAGGGATGGGGACAGGGGACAGTGACAGGGACAGGGGACAGGGACAGGGGAGGGGGGCGGCAGCGGCGCTGCGGAGAACGGCCCCGGATTATTTCCTGCTGCAAGGTGGGTGTGACAGGGATGGGGACAGGGATGGGGACAGGGGACAAGGACTGGGGACAGTGACAGGGACAGGGGACAGAGGACAGTGACAGGGACAGGGACAGAGACAGGGGAGGGGGCGGCGGCGGCGCTGCGGAGAACGGCCCCGGATTATTTCCTGCTACAAGGTGGGTGTGACAGGGATGGGGACAGGGATGGGGACAGGGGATGGTGACAGGGAGAGGGGACAGGGACAGGGACAGGGGACAGGGGACAGGGGACAGGGACAGGAGGGAAAGGCACTGGGACACGGACAGGGATAGGGACGGGGACAGCAGCAGCGACAGTGACAGTGTCCCTGTGTGTCTCCAGTGCTGCTCAGGGTCCGGACTGAGGTTGGCTGTGACCTGTGTGACAATGACAATGACAATAATGACAATGACAATGTCCCTTGTCCCCAGTGCTGTTGCAGTTCCGTTCCGAGGCTGGCCGTGACCCGTGTCCCCGCAGTGTCACCGAGGTGTCACAGTGACAATGACAATGACAATGTCCCTTGTCCCCAGTGCTGTTGCAGTTCCGTTCCGAGGCTGGCCGTGACCCGTGTCCCCGCAGTGTCACCGAGGTGTCACAGTGACAATGACAATGACAATGTCCCTTGTCCCCAGTGCTGTTACAGTTCCGTTCCGAGGCTGGCCGTGACCCGTGTCCCCGCAGTGTCACCGAGGTGACAATGACAGTGACATTGTCCCCATTTCAGTCCTGTTACAGTTCCGGTCCGAGGCTGGCCGTGACCCGTGTCCCCGCAGTGTCACCGAGGACTCGCAGTGACAATGACAATGACAATGTCCCCATTTCAGTCCTGTTACAGTTCCGTTCCGAGGCTGGCCGTGACCCGTGTCCCCGCAGTGTCACCGAGGTGACAATGACAATGACAATGTCCCCATTTCAGTCCTGTTACAGTTCCGTTCCGAGGCTGGCCGTGACCTGTGTCCCCGCAGTGTCACCGAGGTGTCACAGTGACAATGACAATGTCCCTTGTCCCCATTTCAGTGCTGTTGCAGTTCCGTTCCGAGGCTGGCCGTGACCCGTGTCCCCGCAGTGTCACCGAGGACTCGCAGCGCCTCCTGCGGCTGCGCCGGGAAGTGCTGGAGGCGCTGGGGGTGGGGGCGCAGCTGCTGCCGGAGCAGTTCCACAGGTGAGGGGACACCTGGGGGACACCTGGGCGGGGATGGGGACACCTGGGCAGGGCAGGGGACAGTTCCACAGGTGAGGGACACCTGGGCGGGGATGGGGACAGTTCCACAGGTGAGGGGACACCGAGGGGACACCTGGGCGGGGATGGGGACAGTTCCACAGGTGAGGGACACCTGGGCGGGGATGGGGACACCGAGGGGACACCTGGGCGGGGATGGGGACACCTGGACGGGGATGGGGACACCTGGTCAGGGCAGGGGACACACCTGGGTGGGGCAGGGGACACCTGGTCAGGGGCAGGGGACAATTGGGTGGGGCAGGGGACACACCTGGGTGGGGCAGGGGACACCTGGTCAGGGCAGGGGACACACCTGGGTGGGGCAGGGGACACCTGGTCAGGGCAGGGGACACACCTGGGTGGGGCAGGGGACACCTGGTCAGGGGCAGGGGACAATTGGGTGGGGCAGGGGACACACCTGGGTGGGGCAGGGGACACCTGGTCAGGGCAGGGGACACACCTGGGTGGGGCAGGGGACACACCTGGGTGGGGCAGGGGACACAGGAGGGAACACCTGGGTGGGGCAGGGGACACGGGAAGGGGACACAGAGGGGACAGGGGACAGTTCAATAGGTGAGGGGACATGGGAGAGGACACCTGGGCAGGGGAGGGAACAGGGGGCCCTTCCACAGGTGAGGGGACACCTGGACATGAAAGGGGACACGGGAGGGGACACCTCACAGGTGAGGGCACACCTGACACCTCACAGGTTTCAAGCCCCTTTTTTGGGGTGCAACCTCACGTTTTTCTCCCACTCCTTTCAGGGCTGAACCCTGGGGATTTCAGGGCACTCCCCCCCATTTTTTGGGGTGAAACCCCCGGATTTTGGCATTTCCCTGTTCCATTTTTCCTTTTTTTTTCCCCTTTTCAGCTTCTGTTTCTCGGAGATGGCCCCGGTGTGCGCCGTGGTCGGGGGCGTGCTGGGCCAGGAGGTGGTCAAGGTACGGCCTGGGGGGGTCTGGGGGGGATTTGGGGGGGTCTGGGGGCGTTTTGGGGGGTCCCCAAATCCCCCCTGTGACCCCCCTGTGTCCCCCCCAGGCTCTGTCCCAGCGGGACCCCCCCCCACAACAACTTCTTCTTCTTCGACGGCGTCCGGGGCCAGGGGATGGTGGAGTGCCTGGGACCCCCCAAATGAGGGACCCCCAAATTGGGGAGGGGTCCCCCAGGGGCACCCCAAATCCTGCAGGGGCTTTGGAGTGCCTGGGACCCCCCAGATGAGGGACCCCCAAATCGGGGAGGGATCCTGACCCATCCTGGAGGGGCTTTGGAGTGCCTGGGACCCCCCAAATGAGGGACCCCCCAATTGGGGAGGGGTCCCCCAGGGGCACCCCAAATCCTGCAGGGGCTTTGGAGTGCCTGGGACCCCCCAAATGAAGGACCCCAAATTGGGGAGGGGTCCTGAACCTCCCCCAGGGGCACCCCAAATCCTGGAGGGGCTTTGGAGTGCCTGGGACCCCCCAAATGAGGGACCCCCAAATTGGGGAGGGGTCCCCCAGGGGCACCCCAAATCCTGCAGGGGCTTTGGAGTGCCTGGGACCCCCCAAATGAGGGACCCCCAAATTGGGGAGGGGTCCTGAACCTCCCCAGGGGCACCCCAAATCCTGGAGAGGGCTTGGAGTGCCTGGGACCCCCCAAATGAGGGACCCCCCAATTGGGGAGGGGTCCCCCAGGGGCACCCCAAATCCTGCAGGGGCTTTGGAGTGCCTGGGACCCCCCAAATGAGGGACCCCCAAATTGGGGAGGGGTCCTGAACCATCCTGGAGGGGCTTTGGAGTGCCTGGGACCCCCCAAATGAGGGACCCCAAATTTGGGGAGGGGTCCTGATCTATCCTGGAAGGGCTTTGGAGTGCCTGGGACCTCCCAAATGAGGGACCCCAAATTGGGGAGGGGTCCTGAACCTCCCCCAGGGGCACCCCAAATCCTGGAGGGGCTTCGGAGTGCCTGGGACCCCCCAAAATGAGGGACCCCAAATTTGGGGAGGGGTCCTGAACCATCCTGGAGGGGCTTTGGAGTGCCTGGGACCCCCCAAATGAGGGACCCCCAAATCGGGGAGGGGTCCTGACCCATCCTGGAGGGGCTTTGGAGTGCCTGGGACCCCCCAAATGAGGGACCCCCAAATTTGGGGAGGGGTCCTGAACCTCCCCCAGGGGCACCCCAAATCCTGGAGGGGCTTTGGAGTGCCTGGGACCCCCTAAATGAGGGACCCCCAAATTGGGGAGGGGTCCTGACCCATCCTGGAGGGGCTTTGGAGTGCCTGGGACCACCCAAATGAGGGACCCCAAATTTGGGGAGGGGGTTTGGGGTGCCCTGAACCCCCTCAGGGCTTTAGGGGAGGGGGTTTGGGGGGTCCTGATCCCCTCAGGGAGGGGTTTGGGGGGGTCCTGGCCCCCCCCAAGGGGCCCCCCAAAATTTGGGGAGGGTTTTGGGGGTCCTGCCCCCCCAGGTTTCAGGGGAGGGGGCTGGAAGGGGTTAATCAATAAAGGATTTCCTAGAAAATCGTGGCTGGTTTTGGGGTCGGGAAAAGGGGGGGAGGGGATGATGCTGAGACCCCAAAATGGGGTGAACCCCAAAATTTGGGGGGCTCTGAAATCCCAGAGAAATCCCCCAAAATCCCATAAATCCCCCAAATCCCACAGACCCCCCCCAAAATCCCATAAATCCCAAAATCCTACAAACACCCCAAAATCTTACAAACCCCCCAAAATCCCACAGACCCCCTAAAATCCTTCAGACCCCAAAACTCCCCAAAATCCCTTAAAACCCCCAAATCCTCCAGGCCCCAAAATCCCATAAATGCCCCAAAATCCTACAAACCCCCCAAACCTCATAAATGCCCCCAAAATCCCCCAAACCCCCCAAAATGGTTCAGACCCCAAAACCGCCCAAATCCCATAAACCCCCCAAATCCTACAGACACCCCAAAATCCTTCAAACCCCAAAACCGCCCAAAATTCCATAAACCCCCCCAAAATCCCATAAATCCCCCAAAATCCTACAAACCCCCCAAACCTCGTAAATGCCCCAAAATCCCCCAAACCCCCCAAAATCCTTCAGACCCCAAAATCCGATAAACCCCCCAAAATGCCCCAAATCCCACAGACCTCCCCAAAATCCTTCAAACCCCAAAACCCCCCCAAAATCCCATAAACCCCCCAAAATCCCCCAAATCCCACAGACCCCCCAAAATCCCATAAACCCCCCAAAATCCCCCAAACCCCCAAAATCCCATAAACCCCCCTAAATCCCCCAAACCTCCAAAATCCCATAAACCCCCCAAAATCCCATAAATCCCCCAAACCCCCATAAACCCTCCAAAATCCCCCAAATCCTACAGACCCCCCAAAACCCCCTAAAATCCCATAAACCCCCCAAAATTCCCCAAACCCCCAAAATCCCATAAACCCTCCAAAACCCCCCAAATCCTACAGACCCCCCCAAATCCCACAGACCCCCCAAAACCCCCAAAACCCCATAAGCCCCCCAAAATCCCATAAATCCCCCCAAAATCCCCAAACCCGGCTGTGTTCGATCGATTTTATTGCAAACAAAAGTACAAAAAACGAGGATCCCTCCCCCCCCACCCCAAAAATTCCTGTACAGACCCCAAAAAAATGTACAGACCACCCCAAAAAAATGTACAGACCACCCCAAAAAAATGTACAGACCGCCCCAAAATTGTACAGGAACCCCAAAAATTTGTACAGGACCCCAATAATTTACAGCCCCCCGAAATGTACAGCGCCCTATGTACAGCCTATGTACAATGTACAGCATCTACAGCCCCTCCCCCTCCCGGGGGGCTTTTTTTGGGGTTCACCCCCCCCCAAGCATCATCCGGGGGGGATCCCCAAAAATTCCCGCTCCCCAAAATCGCCCCCACCCCAAAAAAAAACCCCAAATCCCCTCCCCCCCCCCAATTTACAGCCCTGGAGGGGTTGGGGGGGAATTTGGGGGGGTCCAGGGGGGATTTGGGGGTTCCCCTCCCCCGTATAAAAAATTTTGGGGGGTGGTCCTGACCCCCCTCCCCCTCCCCAGCACCATTTTGGGGGGGTTCCCCCCTTTATTTCACCCCTAAAAAAAACCCCAAAAATGGAAATTTACACCCCAAAAATGGAAATGTACACCCCAAAAAATCAATGTACACCCCAAAAAATCAATGTACACCCCCTCATTTACACCATTTACAGACCCCTGCTTTGATAAGGGGGGGATCCCCCCTTCCTGCCACATTTTTGGGGGGTCCCGGCCCAATTTTGGGGACCCCCCTCCCTCAATTTTGAGGACCCCCCCTCAATTTTCCTACCCCCCCCCGCCCCCATTAATAAATTACCCCAAATAAATACAACCAAAGGGGGGGGTGGGCGCTACCAACCCCGATTCGGGGGGGGTTTGTGCTTTGTGCTCCCTTTGTGGGGGATTCCCTCCTGTGAGCGTCCCGCGGGTTCCTCCACGTGTTCCTGGGTTCCTCCAGCTGTTCCCCAGGTGTTTTCCAGCTGTTTCCAGGTGTTCTCCAGGTGTTCTCCAGGTGTGCTCGCGGTCAGTTCCCCCCTCTGGCCGCCAGGGGCGCTGCGGGCGCGGCCCCGAGCCAGGGCGCCACCCAGCGGAAGAGCGGCCCCCAGAAGAGCCCCCGGCCGCGGCGCTGCGGGACCGATTGCCATTAATTAATCCCTTAATTAACGCCGCCAATTAGCGCCACCCGCCCGCCCCGCCCCTCAGAACCCAGCCCTGGCAGCGGGAGTTGCAACGGCGCAGCTGGGATGGGGAAAAAAGTGAATTTTGGGGGGGTGTCACACCCAAAAAAAGGGAGTTCAGCCCAATTTTGGGGCTGTTTATTAAAGTTTTGGGGGTATTTATTAAAGTTTTGGGGCTCATCCCTAAATATTTTGGGAGTTTTCCCTAAATTCGGGGAATTTCACTCAAATTCCAGCCTTTCCCACCCCCCAAAATCCAGCCTTGGCTGCAGGGGGTGGAATGGCGGAGCTGAAATGGGGAAAAAACTGAATTTTGGGGTTTTTAACCCAAAAAAGTTGCCTCAAGGGGCGCGTCCCGCCCAATTTTGGGTGTCCCCGTTACATTTTAGGGCGTCTCCCCCAAATTTTGGGGCGTTCCCCCAAATTCCAGCCTCTCCCACCCTCCAAAGTCCAGCCCTGAGGAGAAAAACTTGGAGGAATTGGGGGGAAAAAAGCAAATTTTGGGGATTGTCCCTAAAAAATTCCCCTCGGGGGCGTGTCCTGCTTCATTTTGGGGTGTCCCCTCCAAATTCTGGGGTGTTCCCATTAAATTTTGGGGTTTTCCTGTCAATTTTAGGATCTCCCAACCCCAAAAAAGTCAAAAAACACCAGAAGTGACACCAGGAATGGGCTGGGGGAGGAAATTCCTCTAGAATTTCTCAAAAAATTCCCAAAATTCCACATTTCCACCCAAATTTTGGCGTGTCCCCCTCAAACTTTCCAGCTCCACCCCGAATTTTTGGGGTGCACCCCCCAAATTCTGAGATAACCCCAGCAGAGACAAAATTTTTTGGGTTCCCCCCTGAATTTTTCACTTCCCACCCAAATTTTGGGGCGCCCACCCCAAATTTTTTGCTCCCACCCAAATTTTGGGGTATCCCCGCCTCACTTTTCCAATTCCCACCCAAATTTTGGGGCGTCTCCCCTAAAACTTTTTGGGGTTCACCCCCCAAATTTTGGGACCATCCCAACAGGGAGAATTTTTGCTTTTCCACCGTAAAATTTTTCATTTCCCACCCAAATTTTTTGCTCCCCACCCAAATTTTGGGGTATCCCCGCCCCACTTTTTTAATTCCCACTCAATTTTTGGGGGGTCTCCCCTAAAACTTTTAGGGGTGCACCCCCCAAATTTCAGGACAATCCCAACAGGGAGAATTTTTCGCTTTTCCCCCATAAAATTTTTCATTTCCCACCCAAATTTTTTCATTTCCCACCCAAATTTTGGGGTATCCCTGCCCCACTTTTTGCATTCCCCCCCAATTTTTGGGGTGTCTCCCCTAAAACTTTTAGGGGTTCACCCCCCAAATTTCGGGTCAATCCCAACAGGGAGAATTTTTCACTTTTCCCCCATGAATTTTTTCATTTCCCACCCAAATTTTTTCCACTCCCCACCCAAATTTTGGGGTATCCCCGCCCCACTTTTTGCATTCCCCCCCAATTTTTGGGGTGTCTCCCCTAAAACTTTTTGGGGTTCACCCCCCAAATTTCGGGTCAATCCCAACAGGGAGAATTTTTTGCTTTTCCCCCGTAAAATTTTTGATTTCCCACCCAAATTTTTTCATTTCCCACCCAAATTTTTTGCTCCCCACCCAAATTTTGGGGTATCCCCGCCCCACTTTTTTAATTCCCACTCAATTTTTGGGGCGTCTCCCCTAAAACTTTTAGGGGTGCACCCCCCAAATTTTGGGACCATCCCAACAGGGAGAATTTTTGCTTTTCCACCGTAAAATTTTTCATTTCCCACCCAAATTTTTTGCTCCCCACCCAAATTTTGGGGTATCCCCGCCCCACTTTTTTAATTCCCACCCAAATTTTGGGGCGTCTCCCCTAAAACTTTTTGGGGTGCACCCCCCAAATTTCGGATCAATCCCAGCAGGGAGAATTTTTCGCTTTTCCCCAATAAATTTTTCATTTCCCACCCAAATTTTTTCATTTCCCACCCAAATTTTGGGTGTTTTGGGGTGTTTTGGGGTCCCCCCTCACCTGGCGCTCGTAGCTGTGCTGGAAGGCGTCCCCCAGGAGCCTCAGGCGCGCCCCCAAAATCTGCTCGGGGCTGGGGGGGGCGGCGGGGGGGGCGGCTCCGGGCAGGTGCCCGTTGGGGACGGCCCCCCCCTCAATTTGGGGGGGCTCCGAGGGGCCGAAATCACCTGGGGAGGGGGGGGAGGGGGAAGGTCAGGGTGAGCCACGCCCCCTCCCTCCCAAAAAAGTGGGGAGGGGGTTGGGTATGGAATGGGACCCCCCAAAAGTGAGGGGGACCCCCCCACCCATCACCCTCAGGAATTGGGGGATCCCCCCCCTCAGCTATGGGATTGGGGACCCCCCCACCCTCATAAATTGGGGACCCCTCCCCAGAACTGGGACCACGCCCCCCCCGAAATTGGGAACCGCCCCCTCCCCAGAAATTGGGACCCCCCCCAATGGGATTGGGGACCCCCCCCCCAAAATTTTGGGATCGCCCCCTAAAAGAATTGGGGACCCCCCCCCATAAATTGGGACCCCCCACCATAAATTAGGGGCCCCTCCCACAGGAATTGGGGACCCCCCATAAATTAGGGACCCCTGATGGAATTGGGGACCCCCCCCCCATAAATTGGGACCCCCTCCCCACATGTTACCCCTCCCCACGGGAATTGGGGACCCCCCCCATAAATTTGGACCCCTGATGGGATTGGGGACCCCCCCCCATAAATTGGGACCCCTGATGGGGTTCGGGACCCCCCCCCATAAATTGGGACCCCTGATGGGATTGAGGACCCCCCCCCAAATCGCCCCCCCCCAGCACTCACCGTGTGCCCCCCACCCATAGAACCCAAACTCCGGGGGGGTCCCGGGGGGATCCCCGCGTCCTCCGCAGCTCAGGCGCGTTGGGGAGGGGTCCCGGGGGTCGCCCCCTCCTCTATTGGGGGGGTGGTCGTGCGTAGGGGGGGCCCCCCCCCCGCCCCCCCCGCAGGCGGGGTGCGAGGGGAGGGGGGCTGGGGGCTCCCCGAGGGTCCCTTCCCGCAGCGGTCTGGCCATCGCTCCCGGGGGGCTCTGTGAGGTGGGAGAGACACCCCCAAATTGAGTCTGGGGTCTCATTGAGATGAGCGGGGGGGGGGATCCCCCCAAACCGCGCCCCCCCCCCAAAATAAAACCTGCAGCGCGTGCGGCGGCCGGCAGGGGGCGCGCTGCGAGCGGGCGCTGTTTGTAAACAAACCGGGAGCGACCCCCGCGTGTCCCCCCCCGGCGACCCCCGAGCGAACCCCCGGGGACCCCAACCCCGCCCGAGCCGGGGGGGCTCGGCCCGGACCCCCCCCCGAGGGGTTCAGCCCCCCCAAACCCCCCCGGGAGGGTCCGAGCCCCCCCCCCCCCCACCCCCCGGCCATGTGCGGTGTCGCTGTCACCCCCCCCAAGCTGTCCCCGCGTCCCCCCCGTCCCACCTTGGGGTCCCCCCCTGCACCCCCGTGTCTCCCCCACCCCACCTTGTGTCCCCTCCCTGTCCCCCTCCCCAAATTTGGGGATCGATCCCCCCCCTCAATTTTAGGCACCCCCCCTTCACTCGTGGCACCCCCTCAATTGAGGACGCCCCCCCTTTAATTTGGGGACCCCCCTCAATTTAAGGACCCCCCTCAATTTAAGGACCCCCCCTCAATTTTTGGGCACCTCAATTTGTGCGACCCCACCTTCAAATTGGAGGACCCCCCCCTCAATTTTGGGGACCCCCCCCCCGTCCCCTCGTGGCTGTCCCCGCTGTCCCCTCCCTGTCCCGCGCGGGTCCCTCCCCCCCCTTCCCTCTCAATCTTCGGGACCCCCCCTCAATTTAAGGACCCCCCCCCAATTTACCGGGACCCCCTCCTCAATTCCTGACCTCCCCCCTCCATTTTACGACCCCTCCCCACCCTTCCCCCCCCCTCCAGGTGTCCCCCCCAAGTGCCACCCCCGCGTGTCCCCCTGTCCCCACCGCCCCCCCCACGACGACCCCCGCCCTTCCCCCATCCCGGGGGTCTCCCCCACCCCTCCCCCACTGCCGGTGACCCCCGGACCCCCCGGGACCCCCCCGGGACCCCCCCCCACTCACGGCAGCCGCATGAACCGCTCGGGACGGGCGCGTTCGGCACCGCCGGCACCGGCTCGAGCCTCGGCCACGCCCACGCGTGACGTCACCGCCCGCCCGTGACGTCACCGCCCCGCCCCGCCCCGGACAAGTTCGGGCTTGTGCGACCGCCGAGTTGGGGGGGGGGGGGGGGGGAATTTGGGGGAGGGGGATTTTTGGGGGGGATCCCCCTCCCCAAATTGGGTTCGACCCCTCCCCCGCTCCGGGAGGTTTCACCCCAAAAAAATTCCAAAAAATCACAGCGCGACCCCCGCCAGAAATTTGGGGCGCCCCCCGAAATGCTTTGCCCCAAATGGGACTCCCCCCCCCAAAAAATAAAGTGAGACCCCCCCCCAAATTCTGCCAAACTCCTCAAACCGCGCCCCCCCCCAAATAAAATCTCAAATTCCCGCCGATCTAAACCGCGACCCCCCCTCAAAACCGGGCACACCCCAAAAGTGCGACCCCCCCAAAACAACGACCCCCACCCCCCAAAAGTGCGACCCCCCCCCAAGCCAACGCCCCCCCCCCCCCAATCCCAGCCGTGCCCCACGTGGGTCCCCCCCCACCCCCTCCCCAAAGCCGGGGGTCCCTCCCCGCCCCCACTCGGGGTTTTCCCACCCCCTCCCCCCCCTCCCTCCCCCTCCCCATTTTGGGGGGGGGGTCCCGGGGCGGTCCCGGGGTCGCCGCAGCCACTCAGCCGCCGCCCCCCCCCCGTTTCCAGGCGAAGCTGCGGCCGCCGCCGCCCCGGTAACAGCGCGCGGGGCCAACCAGGCGCCGCCGCCGCCGCCAGACCCCGCCCGCGACCCCCGCGACCCCCGGGACCCCCCCCAGGACCCCCCAAAAACCGGGGCGGGGGGGGCGCCCCGTGACCTTTGACCTCTGACCGAGCCGGGGCTCCCCCTCCCCTCCCCCCCCCCGCGCTCCCCCCCCCTCCCCTTGGGCGGCGGCCACGCCCCCCCGGCCCGCGCGCTGCCGCGCTGAGCGGTGATTGGCTGGCGGCGGTGGGGGAGCAGCCAATCAGAGAGCGCGGCGGTTGCTGTCTCCAGCGGAGCGCGGGAGAGAGAGCGCGGGAAAAAGGGGGGGGGCGGGGACAGGTGAGAGAGGGGACAGGTGAGAGGGGACAGAGGAGACAGGTGAGAGGGGACAGGTGAGAGAGGGGACAGGTGAGAGAGGGGACAGGTGAGGGGACAGAGGGGACAGGTGAGAGAGGGGACAGGTGAGAGAGGGGACAGGTGAGAAGGGACAGGTGAGAGAGGGGACAGAGGGGACAGGTGAGGGGACAGGGGACAGGTGAGAGAGGGGACAGGGGACAGATGAGGGGACAGAGGGGACAGGTGAGAGAGGGGACAGGGGAGGGGACAGAGGGGACAGGTGAGAGAGGGGACAGGTGAGGGGACAGAGGGGACAGGTGAGAGAGGGGACAGGTGAGGGGACAGAGGGGACAGGTGAGAGAGGGGACAGAGGGGACAGGTGAGAGAGGGGACAGGTGAGAGAGGGGCCAGGTAAGGGGACAGGGACAGGTCAGAGAGGGCACAGGGACAGCTCTGGGACAGGTGTGAGCTGCAGGGCCAGGTGCAGGTGAGGTGACAGGTACAGCCCCAGGCACAGGTGTGGCCTGCACTCGGCTGTGGGGACAGGTGTGGGGACAGGTGTGGGGACAGGTACCGGCCGTAGGTACAGGTCCAGCTGGAGCTGCCAGGGGTGGGCAGCACCCGCAGGTGTCAATACAGGTGTGAATACAGGTGTGAATACAGGTGTCAATACAGGGTTCAATACAGGTGTCAATACAGGTGTGAATACAGGTACAGGTACAGGTGTTAATGCAGGTGTCAATACAGGTGTCAATACAGGTGTCAATACAGGTGTTAATACAGGTACAGGTACAGGTGTCACTACAGGTACAGGTACAGGCACCTGCACAGGTGTGACTGTGCCACAGGTCCCGCTATAGGTGGGACTGTTTCCCCCCCCAGTCCCCCCAATTTCCCCTCCAGTTATTCCCAGTTTCCCCCCCAATTCCCCCCAGTTCTTCCCAGTTTCCCGTATCAATCCCCCCCAGTTTCCCCCCAGTTATTCCCAGTTTCTCCCGTTTTCCCCCCCAGTTTCCTCCCGAATTATTCCCAGTTTCCCCCCGCCCAGTTCCCCCCAGTTATTCCCAGTTTCCCCCTAGTTTGCCCCCCAGTTCCCCCCCAGTTATTCCCAGTTATTCCCACTTTCCCCCCCAGTTTCCCCCCAGTTTCCCCCTAGTTTCCCCCCCAGTTTCCCCCCAGTTTCCCCCCACTTTCCCCCCCAGTTTCCCCAAGTTATTCCCAGTTCCCCCCCCACTTTCCCCCCAGTTATTCCCAGTTATTCCCAGTTCCCCCCCAAGTCCCCCACAGTTATTCCCACTTTCCCCCCCAGTTCCCCCCCAGTTTCCCCCCAGTTATTCCCAGTTATTCCCAGTTATTCCCACTTTCCCCCCCAGTTTCCCCCCCAGTTTCCCCCCCAGTTATTCCCAGTTATTCCCACTTTCCCCCCCACGGTTTCCCCCCCATTTCCCCCCCAGTTATTCCCAGTTATTCCCAGTTATTCCCACTTTCCCCCCCAATTTCCCCCACGGTTTCCCCCTCAGTTTCCCCCCAGTTATTCCCAGTTATTCCCAGTTATTCCCAGTTATTCCCAGTTATTCCCAGTTATTCCCACTTTCCCCCCCAGTTCCCCCCCAGTTTCCCCCCCAGTTCCCCCCCAGTTATCCCCAGTTATTCCCACTTTCCCCCCCACTTTCCCCCCCACTTTCCCCCCCAGTTATTCCCAGTTATTCCCACTTTCCCCCCCAGTTCCCCCCCAGTTTCCCCCCAGCCCCGCCTGGCCCCGCCCCCGGCGCCGCGCGCGCCCCAGCTCAGCCAATCAGCGGCCGCGGCCGCGGCCAGAGCCGCAGCTGCCATGGAGACAGCCGGGGGGCGGGGCCGGATCAGCCACGCCCATCGCCTGCCCCGTGGGCACGCCCAGAGTGGGAGGGGCGAGGCGGAGCCACGCCCACGAATGGGGGAGTGAGGCTGGGCCTGGGGACGCGGGAGGGACAGACGGACAGAGGGACAGACAGACAGAGAAGGGACAGAGGGACAGACGGACAGAGGGACAGAGAAGGGACAGAGGGACAGAGAAGGGACAGAGGGACAGAGGGACAGAGAAGGGACAGACGGACAGAGTGACAGAGGGACAGAGAAGGGACAGAGGGACAGACGGACAGACGGACAGAGGGACAGAAGGGACAGAGGGACAGACGGACAGAGGGACGGACGGATGGAGGAACAGAGAAGGGACAGAGGGACAGAGAAGGGACAGAGAAGGGACAGATGGACAGAGGGACAGAGAAGGGACAGAGGGACGGACGGACAGAGGGACACGGGGGGACAGAGAAGGGACAGAGGGACAGAGAAGGGACAGAGGGACAGACGGACAGAGAAAGGACAGAGGGACAGACGGACAGAGGGACAGAGGGGACAGAGGGACAGAAGGGACAGAGGGACAGAGAAGGGACAGAGAGACAGACGGACAGAGGGACAGAAGGAACAGAGGGACAGACGGACGGACGGACAGAGGGACAGAAGGGACAGAAGGACAGACGGACGGACGGACAGAGGGACAGAGAAGGGACAGAGGGACAGAGAAGAGGACAGAGGGACAGAGAAGGGACAGAGGGACAGACGGACAGAGGAACAGAGGGACAGAGAAGGGACAGGAGGGGGGACAGCGGGACAGACGGACGGGGGTTGATAGGGGGACAGACGGACAGAGAAGGGGGACAGAGGGACAGGGGGACATGGAGGGGACACTGTGGGACAGACGGACATGGGGGGGACAGAGGGACACGGGGGGGACAGAATGGGACACGGGGACATCGCAGGCCAGGCCTGGAGTGACACAAAGCCCAGCTTGGGGACACCGAGGGGACATTGAGGGGACACCGGTGCCACCTCCAGGGGGTGACAGAGGTGCCACCAACAGGAGGTGACACCGCCGGGGGTGACAGAAGTGCCACCAATAGGGGGTGACATTGCCCGGGGGGTGACAAAAGTGACGAGGGGACACCTGACACCTCCAGGGGGTGACAGAGATGCCACCAACCCGAGGTGACACCGCTTGGAGGCGACAGAAGTGCCACCAACAGGAGGTGGCACTGCCAGGGGGTGACAGAAGTGCCACCAACAGGGGGTGACACTGCCCGGGGGTGGCCGGGGGGTGACAAAAGTGACGAGGGGACACCGGTGCCACCTCCAGGGGGTGACAGAGGTGCCATCAACAGGAGGTGGCACCACCGGGGGGTGACAGAAGTGCCACCAACCCGAGGTGACACCGCTTGGAGGTGACAGAAGTGCCATCAATAGGGGGTGACATTGCCCGGGGGGTGACAAAGGTGACGAGGGGACACCGGTGCCACCTCCAGGGGGTGACAGAGGTGCCACCAACAGGAGGTG
>NC_140063.1:470818-513477 GCF_963513975.1 Fringilla coelebs
TTTTAGGAGGGGAAAATGGGGATTGGGATCAAGAGAATGAGATTTTAGGGTGGAAATGGGGTTTTGGGGGAAAAACCCAAAAATTTGGGTGAAAAAATGGGATTTTGGGGCGGAGTACGAGCGCTGGAAACGGGAGCGGGAACGAATCGACCGCGAGCGGCTGCAGCGGCACCGGGACCCCCAGGGCGCCTGGAGGAGGGAGTGGGACGCACAGAAACCCGGGGACATGTGGGTCTGGGGGAAAAATGGGATTTTTGGCAAAAAACCCCGAAATTTTGGGTGAAAAAATGGGTTTTTTAGGCAAAAAAATGGGATTTTTAGGCAAAAAAATGGGATTTTTAGACCAAAAAATGGGATTTTTAGACTAAAAAATGGGATTTTAGGAGGGAAAAATGGGGGGTTGGGATCAAGAAAATGAGATTTTAGGGTGGAAATGGGGTTTTGGGGGAAAAACCCAAAAATTTGGGTGAAAAAATGGGATTTTGGGGCGGAGTACGAGCGCTGGAAACGGGAACGGGAGCGAATCGACCGCGAGCGGCTGCAGCGGCACCGCGACCCCCAGGGCGCCTGGAGGAGGGAGTGGGACGCACAGAAACCCGGGGACATGTGGGTCTGGGGTTTGGGGAAAAAACCCCAAAATTTTGGGTGAAAAAATGGGGGTTTGGGGGAAAAAAATGGGATTTTTAGGGAAAAAAATGGGATTTTTTGGGGAAAAAATGGGGTTTTTCGGCAAAAAAATGGGATTTTTAGGCAGAAAAATGGGATTTTAGGAGGGAAAAATGGGGATTGGGATCAAGAAAAAGATTTTGGGGAAAAAGCCAAAAATTTGGGGGAAAAAATAGGATTTTTAGGCAAAAAAATGGGATTTTTTGGGGAAAAAATGGGGTTTTTAGACTAAAAAATGGGATTTTTAGGCAGAAAAATGGGATTTTGAGAGGGGAAAATGGGATTTTAGGAGGGAGGAATTGGATTCTGAGATGAGAGAAATGGGATTTTGGGGTAAAACCCCGGGATTTTGGGGAAGGGCACTGGGATTTTGGGGCGGGAACGGGAGCGGGAGCGAATCGACCGCGAGCGGCTGCAGCGGCACCGAGACCCCCAGGGCGCCTGGAGGAGGGAGTGGGACGCACAGAAACCCGGGGACATGTGGGTCTGGGGGGTTTGGGGCAAAAAATGGGGTTTTTGGGAAAAAATCCCAAAATTTTGGGTGAAAAAATGGGGGTTTTAGGCGAAGAAATGGGATTTTTAGGGAAAAAAATGGGGTTTTTTGGGGAAAAAATGGGATTTTTAGACTAAAAAATGGGATTTTTGGACTAAAAAATGGGATTTTAGGAGGGAAAATGGGGGGTTGGGATCAAGAAAATGAGATTTTGGGGAAAAACCCAAAAATTTGGGGGGAAAAATGGGATTTTTTGGGAAAAAAATGGGAGTTTTCGGGAAAAAAATGGGATTTTTATGTTAAAAAATGGGGGTTTTGGACTAAAAAATGGGATTTTAGGAGGGGAAAATGGGGATTGGGATCAAGAGAATGAGATTTTGGGGTGGAAATGGGGTTTTGGAGGAAAAACCCAAAAATTTGGGTGAAAAAATGGGATTTTTAGGTAAAAAAATGGGATTTTTATGGAGAAAAATGGGATTTTTAGTGAAAAAAATGGGATTTTTCAAGGGGAAAATTGGGATTTGAGGAGGGAGAAATGGGGTTTGGAGATGAGAGAAATGGGGTTAAGGTGGAGAAATGGGGTTTGGGGAAAAAAATCCAAAAATTTGGGTGAGGAAATGGATTTTTGGCAAAAAATGGGATTTTTGGGGTGAAAAAATGGGATTTTTGGGGAAAAAAAGGGATTTTATAGATCAAAAAATGGGATTTTAGGAGGGAGAAATGGGATTTTTAGACCCAAAAGAAGGGATTTTGGGGCTAAAAATATTTTGGGGTTTTTAGGTGAATATTTGGGGTGAATTTGGGGATTCGGGGTGAATTTGGGGGATCCAGGTGTGAATTTTTGGGGTTTTTAGGTGAATTTTTGGGGTGAATTTTGGGGTTTTCGGGTGAATTTTTGGGATGAATTTTGGGGTGAATTTTGGAGTTTTCGGGTGAATTTTTGAGGTGAATTTTGGGGTGAATTTGGAATTTCCAGATGAATTTGGGGGTGAATTTTGGGATGAATTTGGGGTTTTCAGGTGAATTTTTGGGGAGAATTTTGGGGTGAATTTGGGGGTTTTCAGGTGGATTTTAGGGGTGAATTTGGGGGTTCCAGGGATGAATTTTTGGGATGAATTTTGGGGTTTTCAGGTGAATTTTTGGGGTGAATTTTTGGGGTGAATTTGGGGGTTTTCAGCTGAATTTTTGGGATGAATTTCGGGGTTTTCAGGTGAATTTTGGAGTGAATTTTGGGGTTTCCAGGTGAATTTGGGGGGAATTTTTGGGGGGAATTTTTGGGTTTTCAGATGAATTTTTGGGGTGAATTTTGGAGTGAATTTGGGGTTTTTCAGTTGAATTTTTGGGGTGAATTTTTGGGTTTTTGGGTGAATTTGGGGGTGAATTTTGGGTTTTTGGGTGAATTTTTGGGTGAATTTTGGGGTTTCCAGGTGAATTTTGGGGTCCCACCTTTGCCCCTCCCCCCCCCTCAGGTTCTCGGGGCTCCCGGAGGAGCCGCAGGGGGGAGGGGCCTCCCCCGGCCCCGCCCCTCCCCCCCCCACGCTGGGCGAGTTCCTGCCCCTCCCCCACCCCCGCCGCAGGAGGGGCCGCGCGCGGGGGGAGGGGCGGCCCTACAGGTGAGGGGGGAGGGGCGGGGGGGGATTTTGGGATTTTGGGGAATTTTGGGATTTTTTTTGAAGGGATTTTGGGGGGATTTGGGGTTTTGGGGGGATTTTTGGGGCAATTTCGGGGGGATTTTGGGGTTTTGGGGGATTTTTTGGGGAGGATTTTGGATTTTGGGGGAATTTTTTGTGGATTTTGGGGGGAAATTTTGGAATTTTGGGGGGATTTTGTTTTTTTGGGGAGGGATTTCGGGGGGATTTGGGGATTTTTTGTGAATTTTGGGGGAGATTTTGGATTTTGGGGGGGATTTCTTGTGAATTTTGGGGAGATTTTGGATTTTGGGGGCATTTTTTGTGAATTTTGGGGAGATTTGGGGGGGGATTTTTTGTGAATTTTGGGGAGATTTTGATTTTTGGAGGGGATTTTAGGTTTTTTGAAGGATAATTTTAGGGAGGATTTGAAAGATTTGGGGGGATTTGGGGGCGATTTTGGTTTTTTAGAAGATTTTAGGAAAGATTTTGGTTTTTTGGGGGGATTTTTTTTTGTGGATTTTGTGGCAATTTTAGGGGGAATTTGGGGGAATTTTGGCTTTTTTGGGGCTTTTTTGGGATTTTTGGGGGGATTTTTGTTTTTTTGGGATTTTTTGGGGAGATTTGGGGGTGATTTTTGGGATTTTTTTTGAGGGGGGTTCCTGTTTTTTCCCAAATTCCCGATTTTTCACCCCAAATTCCCTCCCCAGTTTCCACGACGATCGCTGGGAGCCGCAGCCGGAGCCGCCCCCGGAGCCCGAGAGCGCCCAGGTGAGGCCGGGATTCGGGAATTTGGGGATTTTTGGGGATTTTGGGAATTTAGGGGGATTTTTTGGGTATTTTTGGGGAATTTTGGGGATTTTTGGGAATTTTTGGAGAATTTTTTGGGATTTTTGGAGATTTTTTTTTTTGATTTTTGGGGGATTTTTGGGACCCCCAGAATTTGGGGATCCCCCGGGATTTGGGAATTTGGGATTTGGAATTTTGGGATTTGGGGTTTGGGGATTTTGGGAATTTGGAATTTTAGGGAATTGGGCATTTGGGAATTTTGGGGATTTGGGGATTTTGGGATTTGGGAGTTTGGATTTGGGAATTTTGGGGATTTGGGAATTGTGGGAAATTTGGGGATTTGGGAATTTTGGATTTGGGAATTTTGGATTTGGGATTAGGGAAATTTGGGATTTGGGGGTTGGGGATTTGGGAATTTGGGATTTTGGGATTTTGGGAAATTTGGGATTTGGGGATTTTGGGGTTTAGGATTTGGGAATTTGGAATTTTGGGATTTGGGATTTGAGATTTTGGGAAATTTGGAATTTTGGGAGATTTGGGATTTGGGGACTTTTGGGATTTGGGAATTTGGGATTTTGGATTTGAGATTTTGGGGATTTGGGATTTTGGGAAATTTTGGATTTTGGGGATTTGGGAATTTTGTGAATTTGGGATTTTGGGAAATTTGGGATTTGGGGATTTTGGGAATTTTGGGATCTTTGGATTTGGGATTTTGGGGTATTTGGAATTTTGGAATTTTGGGAATTAGGGATTTGAGATTTTGGAAAATTTGGAATTTTGGGGGATTTGGGATTTGGGGATTTGGGAGTCTTGGGAACTTTGGGAATTTGGGATTTTGGATTTTCGGGATTTGGGATTTTGGGATTTTGGGAAATTTGGGATTTTGGGATTTTGGGAAATTTGGGATTTTGGATTTTGGGGGTTTGGGAATTTTGTGGATTTTGGGGAATTTGGGATTTTGGGAATTTTGGGAATTTGGGATTTGGGAATTTTGTGGATTTTGGGGACATTTTGGTATTTCCCCGCCCCCGCCCCGTCCCCGCTCTCCCAGCAGGTCCCTGAGAAGGTTCCGGAAGGCGGCGCCGGCCCGGGGGGGGTCCCGGGGGGGGTCCCCGGCTCCCAGGAGGACTCGGACCAGTGGGAGGACGTGAGCGAGGAGGAGGAGGAGGAGGGGGAGGGGCAGGGGGAGGAAGGGCCCCGCCCCCACCAGGCCGGACCGGAGAGCCCCGGTGAGACCCACGGTGAGTCCCAGTTCAAACCAGTTCAAACCAGTAACTCCCAGTGACCCCCAGTGAGACCCACGGTGAGTCCCAGTTCAGACCAGTTCAAACCAGTAACCCCCAGTGAGCCCCAGTGAGCCCCGGTGAGACCCACGGTGAGTCCCAGTTCAGACCAGTTCAAACCAGTAACTCCCAGTGAGCCCCAGTGAGCCCCGGTGAGACCCACGGTGAGTCCCAGTTCAAACCAGTTCAAACCAGTAACTCCCAGTGACCCCCAGTGAGACCCACGGTGAGTCCCAGTTCAGACCAGTTCAAACCAGTTCAAACCAGTTCAAACCAGTAACCCCCAGTGAGCTCCACGGTGAGTCCCAGTTCAAACCAGTTCAAACCAGTTCAAACCAGTGAGCCCCACGGTGAGTCCCAGTTCAAACCAGTAACCCCCAGTCCAAACCAGTGACCCCCAGTGGGCCCACGGTGCGTCCCAGTTCAGACCAGTTCAAACCAGTAACCCCCAGTGAGACCCACGGTGAGTCCCAGTCCAAACCAGTTCAAACCAGTTCAAACCAGTTCAAACCAGTAACCCCCAGAGACCCCCGGTGAGACCCACGGTGAGTCCCAGTTCAGACCAGTTCAAACCAGTTCAAACCAGTGACCCCCAGTCACCCCCAGTGAGCCCCGGTGAGCCCCACAGTGAGTCCCAGTTCAGACCAGTTCAAACCAGTTCAAACCAGTTCAAACCAATAACCCCCAGTGAGCCCCAGTGAGACCCACGGTGCGTCCCAGTCCAAACCAGTTCAAACCAGTTCAAACCAGTGACCCCCAGTGACCCCCAGTGAGCCCCATGGTGCGTCCCAGTCCAAACCAGTTCAGACCAGTTCAAACCACTGACCCCCAGTCACTCCCAGTTCAAACCAGTAACTCCCAGTGACCCCCAGCGAGCCCCACGGTGAGTCCCAGTTCAAACCAGTTCAAACCAGTAACTCCCAGTGACCCCCCCCAGTTCAAACCAGTCCCTCCCAGCCCCCCCCAGTCCCTCCCAGTCCCTCCCAGTTCAAACCAGTAACTCCCAGTCTCTCCCAGTCTCTCCCCCAGCCCAGGGCGGGGTCCCGGAGCCGCCCCTCCCCCCCCCGAGCCCCTGCCAGAGCCCCCCGGAGACCCCGGAGCGCAGCGGGACCCCCCCCGACGGTACTGGGGGGACTGGGAGGGACTGGGATGGACTGGGAGGGACTGGGATGGAACTGGGAGGGACTGGGATGGAACTGGGAGGGACTGGGAGGGAACTGGGAGGGACTGGGATGGACTGGGAGGGACTGGGAGGGAACTGGGAGGAACTGGGAGGGACTGGGAGGGAACTGGGAGGGACTGGGGGGGGCTGGGAGGGACTGGGAGGGAACTGGGACAAACTGGGATTGAACTGGGAGAGGATAACGGGATACTGGGATGGACTGGGATAAACTGGGATGGGACTTGAGGGACTGGGGGGGAACTAGGAGGGACTGGGAGGAACTGGGGGGGACTGGGATGGACTGGGAGGGACTGGGATTGAACTGGGAGAGGACAACGGGATACTGGGAGGGACTGGGATAAACTGGGATGGAACTGGGAGGGACTGGGACAAACTGGGATTGAACTGGGAGGGGATAATGGGATACTGGGAGGGAACTGGGATGGAACTGGGAGGGACTGGGAGGGGATTCAGGGATTACTGGGAGGGTACTGGAGGTTACTGGTCTGTACTGGGAGGCACTGGGGAGGGTCACGGGGGGGTTGTTACTGCTCTGGACTGGTTTAGACTGGTCCGTACTGGTCTGTACTGGTCCATACTGGTCCATACTGGTCCATACTGGTCCGTACTGGTCCATACTGGTCCATACTGGTCCATACTGGTCCATACTGGTCCGTACTGGTCCGTACTGGTCCATACTGGTCCATACTGGTCCGTACTGGTCTATACTGGTCCGTACTGGTCCATACTGGTCTATACCAGTCCATACTGGTCCGTACTGGTCCATACTGGTCCGTACTGGTCCGTACTGGTCCATACTGGTCCGTACTGGTCCGTACTGGTCCATACTGGTCCATACTGGTGCCGTTCCCAGCAGGGCCGGGGGTGGAGATCTCGGATTTCCAGAGGGTTCGTTTCCGTAAGAGCTCCCCTCCCCCACACTGACCCCAAAACCCCCAAATTCACCCCAAAATTCACCCAAAATCCCCAAATTCACCCCAAAAATCCCCCCCAAAACCCAAACCACCCCAAAATCCAAAAAATTCACCCCAAAAATCCCAAAATTCACCCTAAAAATCCTCAAATTCACCCAAAATCACCCCAAAAAACCCCAAATTATCCCAAAAATCCCCCAAAAATCACCCCAAAATCCCCAAATTACCCCAAAAAACCCAAATCCACCCCAAAATTCTTCAAATTCACCCCAAAAATCCCCCAATTCACCCAAAAATCCCCAAATTCACATCAAAAACCCCCAAATCCACCCAAAAATCCCCCAAATTCCCCCCAAAAATCCCCAAATTCACCCCAAAACCCCCCCTGGGACCCCAAAGAAAACCCCAAAACAGCCCCGGGACCCCAAAAAAACGCCCTAAAATTGCTCTGGGACCCCAAAATTCACCCCCAATACCCCCAAAATCACCCCTGGGCCCCCCAAAACCCCCCCAAGACCCCCAAAACCCCCCCAGGATCCCCCCAAAACCCCCCCAGGATCCCCAAAATCCCCCAAACCCCCCCAGGACCCCCAAAATCTTCCCAGGATCCCCCCAAAACCCCCCTGGGACCCCCCAAAAACCCCCCAGGATCCCCAACCCTCCCAAATTCACCCTGGGACCCCCAAAAAATCCCCCCAGGATCCCCCAAAAATCTCCAAATTCACCCCAAAAATGTCAAAAAAACCCCCAAAATTCCCCCTGGGAGCCCCCCCAGGACCCCTCGGTTGCTGATCTGGGCACACCTGGGGCTCACCTGGGCACACCTGGGCACACCTGGGCACCGCCAAACTCACCTGGGCACACCTGGGCACACCTGGGCACACCTGGGCACACCTGGGCACGCCTGGGGCACACCTGGGCCCCCCTGGGGCGCACCTGGGCACTGCCAAACTCACCTGGGCACGCCTGGGCACAGCTGGGGCACACCTGGGCACCCCTGGGACACACCTGGGGCACACCTGGGCACAGCTGAACACACCTGGGCACTGCTAAACTCACCTGGGCACAGCTGAACTAATCTGGGCACACCTGGGCATCCCTGGGCACTGCCAAACTCACCTGGCACACCTGGGCACACCTGGGCACACCTGGGCACGGCTGCTTGGCTCTGGGCTGAATTTTTGGGGTTTTTTGGGGTTCCTTGGGGATCTTTCGGGGCTGTCGCTGCTGGACTGACTCACCTGGGCACACCTGGGCACACCTGGCACACCTGGGCACTGCTGAACTCACCTGGGCACACCTGGGCACGGCTGCTTGGCTCTGGGGGGGCCTTTTTGGGGTTTCTTGGGGATCTTTTTGGGCTGTCTCTGCCTGGAGCTGCTGGACTGACTCACCTGGGCACACCTGGCACACCTGGGCACTGCTGAGCTCACCTGGGCACACCTGGGCACGGCTGCTTGGCTCTGGGGTGGATTTTTGGGGTTCCTTGGGTATCTTTTGGGGCTGTCGCTGCTGGACTGACTCACCTGAGCTCACCTGGGCACACCTGGCACGGCTTGGCACACCTGGGCACACCTGGGCACGGCTGCTTGGCTCTGGGGTGGATTTTTGGGGTCTCTGGAGGAGCTTTTGGGGCTGTCGCTGCTGGACTGACTCACCTGAGCTCACCTGGGCACACCTGGGCACTGCTGAGCTCACCTGGGCACCCCTGGCACACCTGGGCACACCTGAGCTCACCTGGCTGTACCCGGCTGCTGCATTAAACTCCTCCCTGAGCGACCCCGGGAGTGGTTTGGGGGTTTGGGGGGGCCCCAAAATCACCTGGGAGCCCCAAAACTCACCTGGGCACCCCAAAATCACCTGGGGGGTCTCAAAACTCACCTGGGGGGACCCCAAAACTCACCTGGGGGAGCCCAAAACTCACCTGGGGGAGCCCAAAATGACCTGGGGGGACCCCAAAATCACCTGAGGGACCCCAAAATCAACTGGGGGTCCCGAAATCACCTGGGGGGACCCCAAAACTCACCTGGGGGTGCCAAAATCACATGGAAGACCCCAAAACTCACTTGAGGGACCTCAGAACTCACCTGGGGGACCCCAAAACTCACCTGGAGGACATCAGAACTCACCTGGAGGGTCCCAAAATGACCTGGGGGGACCCCAAAATCACCTGAGGGACCTCAGAACTCACCTGGGGGACCCCAAAATCAACTGGGGGTCCCGAAATCACCTGGGGGGACCCCAAAACTCACCTGGGGGTGCCAAAATCACATGGAAGACCCCAAAACTCACTTGAGGGACCTCAGAACTCACCTGGGGGACCCCAAAACTCACTTGAGGGACCCCAAAATCACCTGGGGGGCCCCAAAACTCACCTGGGGGTGCCAAAATCACCTGGGGGAACCCCAAAATCACCTGGGGGGCCTCAGAACTCACCTGGGGGTGCCAAAATCACCTGGGGACCCCAAAACTCATCTGGGGGATCCCAAAACTCCCTTGGGGGGGGTCTCAAAACT
The DNA here is from genome assembly GCF_963513975.1 of Fringilla coelebs. Taxonomy (NCBI): domain Eukaryota; kingdom Metazoa; phylum Chordata; class Aves; order Passeriformes; family Fringillidae; genus Fringilla; species Fringilla coelebs. The sequence goes on from NC_140063.1 coordinate 480,291, forward strand.
CACCTGGAGGGTCCCAAATTCACCTGGGGGGCCCCAAAACTCACCTGGGGGTGCCAAAATCACCTGGGGGATCCCAAAACTCACCTGGGGGACCTCAGAACTCACCTGGGGGACCCCAAAATCACCTGGAGGGTCCCAAAATGACCTGGGGGGACCCCAAAACTCACCTAGGGGACATCAAAACTCACCTGGGGACCCCAAAGCTCACTTGAGGGACCCCAAAATCACCTGGAGGACCCTAAGCTCACCTGGCCTATCCCAAAATCACCTGGGGGACCCCAAAACTCACCTGGGGGACCCCAAAATTACCTGGGGGATCCCAAAACTCACTTGAGGGACCTCAGAACTCACCTGGGGGACCCCAAAACTCACCTGGAGGGTCCCAAAATCACCTGGGGGGCCCCAAAACTCACCTGGAGGGTCCCAAAACTCACCTGGGGGGTACCTGGGGGACCTCAGAAGTCACCTGGGGGTCCCAAAATTTACCTGAGGGGTCCGAAAATTCACCTGGGGGATTTTGGGGTTTGGGGTTTTGGGGTTTGGGGTTTTGGGGGTCTCCAGCCCCTTTTTTCTCTCTCCCCCCACAGGAGGACCCAGCGACCCCCCCCAGGTGTGACGGGGGGGGGACCCCAAATCCCACCTGAGCCCCCCCCAGGTGTGACCGGGACCCCAAAAAAATCACGGATCTCACCTGGGGGGGCCCAAAAACCCCAAATCTCACCTGGGGGGGCCCCAAAAATCCCAAATTTCACCTGGGGGCGGGGCAAAAATCCCAAATCTCACCTGGGGGGGCCAAAAACCCCCAAATCTCACCTGGGGGGGCCCAAAAAATCCCAAATCTCACCTGGGGGGCCCCAAAAAATCCCAAATCTCACCTGGGGGGCCCCAAAAATCCCAAATCTCACCTGGGGGGGGGCCCAAAATCCCAAATCTCACCTGGGGAGGCCCAAAAAATCCCAAATCTCACCTGGGGAGGCCCCCAAACCCCCAAATTTCACCTGGGGGGGCCCCAAAATCCCCAAATCTCACCTGGGGGGACCCCAAATCTCACCTGGGGGGCCCCAAAAATCCCAAATCTCACCTGGGGGGGTCCCCAAATTTCCCCCCGAGGGGATTTTCGGGTCCCCCCTCCCCAATTTCGTCTTTGTCAAATAAAAGTTCCAAAACTCCTCCCCGGCTTCGTCCTCAATTTTGGGGTGACCTCGTTCATTTTGGGGTCCCCCCGAGCGCTTTTACCTCAAAACCCCAAAATTTTGGGGTGGTTCATCCAAAAAAAACCCAAATTTGGGGGCGGTTCCTCAAAATAAAGCCAAATTCTGGTTTTTTCCTAAAAAAAAAAAAACAATTTCTAGAATTTCCCCCCAAAAACCCCAAATTTTGGGGTTCGGGTGTCCCCAAATATCCACCCCAAATTTTTTAGGGTTCTCCCCGAGATTTTTCACCCCAAAAACCCCAAATTTTGGGGGCGGTTCCTCCAAAAAATCTCAAATTCGGAGCTTTTTCCATCCAAAAAAACCCGAATTTTGGGGGTTTTCCCCCCCAAAAAAACCCAAATTTTCGGGGTGGGGGTGCCCCCAAGTTCTCCCCCAGATTTTGGGGGTTCCCTGCCCCCCCGGCCCCTCCCAGCCCCCCTTTTTTGGGATTTCCTGCCCCCCCCGGGGTCATTTCCCCTTCCCGCCGGTTCCGCTGAAACCGCGGCGGCCGCTGCAGGTGAGGGGGGGGAGGGGCGGATTTTGGGGGGTCCCGGGGGGGTTGAGGGGACCCCTCCCCCTCCAGCCCAATTCGGGGGGGTCCCCGCTTCATTTCTGGGGGGGTCTCAGCCCGAATTTTGGGGTTTCCGCCTCGTTTTGGGGCTTTTTTTGGGCTCTTTATTCCCATTTTTGGCCTCTTCATTCCCATTTTTGGGGGGAGGTTTTGAGGGGGTTTTGTTCTCCCAGGGGGATTTTTGGGGACCCCTCCCAGTTCTGACCAGTTTGGGGGGGGTCTCCAGACCAGTTTGGGGGTTTCAGTCTCATTTTTGGGGTCTCCAAACCCAATTTTGGGCCATTTCCAGCCCCGTTTTTTGGGTTCTCAGCCTCGTTTTGGAGTCTCCGAACCGAATTTTGGGGCATTTCCAGCTCCAATTTTGGGGTCCTCGCCTCATTTTTTTGGGGTCTCCCCACCCCAATTTTGGGAGGTCTCAGCCCCAATTTTGGGGTCTCCAGCCTCATTTTTTTGGGGTTCCCAAAATCCATTTTTTTGGGGTCTCATCCCTTTTTTTGGGGGTGTTTCAACCCCATTTCTGCCGTCTCCAGCCTCATTTTTTGGGGTCTCAACCCAATTTTTGGGTTCCCCACCCCGATTTTGGGTTTTCCAGCCCCATTTTTGGGTTCCCCACCCCATTTTTGGGTTCCCCACCCCATTTTTGTGGTCTCCACCCCATTTTTTTTGCTTACCTACTCGATTTTTAGGGTCCTCACCCCATTTTGGGGGTCTCCAGCCCCATTTTTGGGGTTCTCCACCCCATTTTTAGGGTCTCAGTCCCATTTTGGGGTTCTCCACCCCATTTTTAGGGTCTCAGTCCCATTTTTGGGTTCCCCACCCCATTTTTGGGGTCTCAGTCCCATTTTTGGGTTCCCCACCCCAATTTTGGGGTCTCCAGCCCCATTTTTGGGGTTCCCCACCCCATTTTGGGGGTCTCAGTCCCATTTTTTGGGGTCTCAGTCCCATTTTTGGGGTTCCCCACCCCAATTTTGGGGGTCTCGGTCCCATTTTTGGGGTCCCCACCCCGCGGGGTTGAGGGGAAGGGTGGAGCTGCCCCTCCCCCCCCCCCAGTTCCTCTCCCAAATTCTTGCGCCATGGGGAGGGGTGGGGGAGGGGAGGATGAGGAAATTCCACATCCGGGGGGGGGAGGGGGGAACACGGGAGGGTGGGGACCCCCAAAAATGGGAATGGGGACCCCGAAAAGGGAGTTGGGAACCCTAAAAATGGAATAGGGACCCCAAAATGGAGCTGGGACCCCAAAAATGGGGCTGGACACCCAAAAAATGGAATAGAGACCCCAAAAATGGGGCTGGGGACCCCAAAAATGGAGCTGGGACCCCAAAAAATTGAATAGAGACCCCAAAAATGGAATAGAGACCCCAAAAATGGAGCTGGGAATCCAAAAATGGAGCTGGGAACCCCAAAAATGGGATTGGGGACCTCAGAAATGGGGCTGGAGACCCAAAAAATGGAATAGAGACCCCAAAAATGGAGCTGGGAACCCCGAAAATGGGGCTGGGAACCCCAAAAATAGAATAGAGACCCCAAATATGGAGTTGGAGATCCCAAAAAATGGAATTGGGTACCCAAAATGGGGCTGGAGACCCCAAAAATGGAGTTGGGAACCCCAAAAATGGAGTTGGGAATGCCAAAAATGGGGTTGGGTACCCAAAATTGAGGTGGAGGCCCCAAAACTGGGACTGAGGACCCCAAAAATTGAGCTGGGGACCCCAAAAATGGAGCTGGAAACCCAAAAATGGGATTGGGGACACCCGAAAGTGGGGCTGGGGACCCCCCAAAACACCTTGGTCACCTGGTGGGGTGGGGTTGGGGGTTTTTTGGAGGTTCTTGACCACCTGGGCAGGTGCAGGAACACCTTGGGGTTGGTCAGGGGGGTCTTTAGGAAGGTCCTTGACCACCTGAACAGGTGAAGAAACCAATTTGGGGTCTTCAAAACCACCTGGACAGGTGAAGAATTCACCTTGACCCAGTTTTGGTCACCATTTGGAAGGTCCTGGATCACCTGGACAGGTGAAGAACCCACCTTGGGATCTTCAGGACCACCTGGACAGGTGAAGAATCCACCTTGACCCACCTTTGGTCACCTTTTGGAAGGTCCTGGATCACCTGACCAGGTGAAGAACCCACCTTGGTGTCTTCAGGACCACCTGAACAGGTGAAGAACCCACCCTGACCTATCCCTGACCACCTTTGATCACCTTTGGGAAGGTCCTTGACCACCTGAACAGGTGAAGAACCCACCTTGGGATCCTCAGGACCACCTGGACAGGTGAAGAACCCACCTTGGGATCCTCAGGACCACCTGGACAGGTGAAGAACCCACCTTGACCCACTGCTGACCACCTTTGGTCACCTTTTGGAAGCTCCTTGACCACCTGGCCAGGTGAAGAACCCACCTTGACCCACCTTTCCTCACCATTTGGAAGCTCCTTGACCACCTGGCCAGGTGAAGAACCCACCTTGGGATCCTCAGGACCACCTGGCCAGGTGAAGAACCCACCCTGACCTATCCCTGACCACCTTTGATCACCTTTTGGAAGGTCCTTGACCACCCAGCCAGGTGAAGAACCCACCTTGGGGTTGGTCAGGGGGTCATTTGGAAGATCCTTGACCACCTGGACAGGTGAAGAACCCACCTTGACCCACCGCCGACCGTCTTTAATCCCCTGGACAGGTGAAGAACCCACCTTGGGATCCTCAGGACCACCTGGCCAGGTGAAGAACCCACCTTGACCCACCGCCGACCGTCTTTAATCCCCTGGACAGGTGAAGAACCCACCTTGGGACCTTCAGGACCACCTGGCCAGGTGAAGAACCCACCTTGACCCACTGCCAACCACCTTTGATCACCTGATCAGGTGAAGAACCCACCTTGACCCACCTTTCCTCACCTCCCCACCCCCACCATGGCCGCGCCGCCGTCCCCGTCGTACCCTTGGGACGACACCTGGAGCGACGCCTGGAACGACACCTGGAACTACACCTGGAACGACACCTGGGGCGACACCTGGGGCGACGAGGCCGACGTTCCCGTGGGCCACCGCCTGGCGCTGGCTCTCTACGCCGCCATCTTCCTGCTGGGCGTGCCGGGCAACGGCGCCGTGCTGTGGGTGACGGCGTCCGAGCTGCGCCGCACGGTCAACGGCGTCTGGTTCTCCCACCTGGCGCTGGCCGACCTGCTCAGCTGCCTGGCCCTGCCCTTCCTGGCGCTGCCGCTGACCGCCGACCACCGCTGGCCGCTGGGCCGCGCCGCCTGCAAGCTGCTGCCCTCGCTGACCGTGCTGGCCATGTTCTCCAGCGTGCTGCTGCTGACGGCCATCAGCGCCGACCGCTGCGCGCTGGTCACCCGCCCCGTCTGGTGCCACAACCGCCGGACGCGGGCGCTGGCCGGGGCGGCGTGCGCCGGGGCCTGGGCGGCGGCCGCGCTGCTGACCGCGCCCTCCTTCGTCTTCCGCGCCGTGCGCGTCGACCCCTTCTCGGACAAGGCCACCTGCGTGCTGGCCTACAGCGCGGCGGGGTCGGGGGGACGCGGCGCCGAGCTGGCCGTGGCCGTCGTGCGGTTCCTGTGCGGATTCTTGGGGCCCTTCGCGGTCATCTCGGGGTGCTACGGGCGCCTCCTGAGCCGCGTGCGGAGCCGGGGGCTGGGGAGGTCGCAGAGGGCCACCAGGACGGTGCTGGTGGTCATCGTCAGCTTCTTCGTCTGCTGGCTGCCCTACCACGTGGTGGGGCTGGTGCTGGCGGCCGCCGCGCCCGGCACGGCCGCGTTCCGCCGCGCCCAGGCCGCCGACCCCGCCGTGGCCGGGCTGGCCTACGTCAACGGGTGCGTCAACCCCATCATCTACCTGGTGATGGGGCGGGGCCTGGGCAAGGTGAGGCGCTCGTGGAGGGCGCTGCTCAAGGGGGTGCTCAGCGATGAGGTCACCAGCACGGCCGGGGACGGGCGGGGGCGCAGCGCGGTCGCCACCGAGGAGGGCAGCGAGGGGACGGTGGTGTGAGGGGTGGGGGTCGGTGTTAGGGGCGTGGGCGTTGTTGTCATGGTCATTGTCATCGTCGTTGTCATGGTCATTGTCATCATTTTCATCGTCATCATGGTCATGGTCATCATCGTCATCATCGTCATTGTCATCATGGTCATTGTCATCATCGTCATCATGGTCATCGTCATCATGGTCATTGTCATCATGGTCATTGTCATCATCATCATCATGGTCATTGTCATCATGGTCATTGTCATCATGGTCATTGTCATGGTCATTGTCATCATGGTCATTGTCATCATCATCATTGTCATCATCATCGTCATGGTCACTGTCGTGGTTATCGCTGTCATCATGGTCATGGTCATGGTGATTGTCATGGTCATCATCATTGTCATCGTCATTGTCGTCATGGTCATGGTCATTGTTGTGGTCATCATGGTCATGGTCATGGTTATCAGTGTCATTCATGGTCATGGTCATGGTCATTGTCATCATCATTGTCATCGTCATTGTTGTCGTGGTAATAGTCATGGTCATGGTGGTCATCATGGTCTTGGTCATGGTCATTGTCATGGTTATCACTGTCATCATGGTCATGGTCATGGTCATTGTCATCATCCTTGTCATCGTCATTGTTGTCGTGGTAATAGTCATGGTCATGGTCATGGTCATCATCGTCATGGTCATTGTCGTCATGGTCATTGTGGTCATCATGGTCTTGGTTATGGTCATTGTCATGGTTATCACTGTCATAATCGTCATGGTCATGGTGATTGTCATGGTCATGGTCATCATCATCATCATCGTTATTGTCGTCATGGTCATGGTCATTGTGGTCATCATGGTCATGGTCATTGCCATGGTCATCATCATTGTCATGGTCATTGTCAAGATCATCGTAATTGTCATCATTACCATGGTCACAGTCATTGACCATTCATGGTCATTGTCATCATCATTGTCATCGTCATTGTCGTCATGGTCATGGTCATGGTTGTGGTCGTCATGGTCATGGTCATGGTCATTGTGGTCATCATGGTCATGGTTGTGGTCATTGCCATGGTCATCATCATTGTGGTCATGGTCATGGTCATTGTTGTGGTCATCATCATTGTCATCATCATCATCATGGTCACAGTCATGGTCATGGTCATGGTCATTGTTGTGGTCATCAAGGTCACGGTCATCATGGTCATTGTGGTCATCATGGTCATGGTCATGGTCATTGTCATGGTTATCCTCATTGTTGTCATGGTCATGGTCATTGTTGTGGTCATCATGGTCATTGTTGTGGTCATCATGGACATTGTTGTCATGGTCATTGTGGTCATCATGGTCATGGTCATGGTCATTGTCATGGACATTGTCATCATGGTCATGGTCATTGTGGTCATCATGGGCATGGTCATGGTCATTGTCATGGTCATCATCATCGTCATTGTTGTCGTGGTCATGGTCATCACTATTGTCATCATTGCCATGGTCACAGTCATGGTCATCAGTGCCATCCTCATCATCATCATCATCATCATCATCATCATCATCATCATCACGGTCACCATCTTCATCGTCATTGTCATTGTCATGGTCATTGTAATTGTCATGGTCATTGTCATGGTCATCATCATCATCGTTAACTCATTGTCATGGTTGTTGTCATGGTCATTGTCATGGTCATTGTCATTGTCATTGCCATGGTCACGGTCATTGTCATTGTCATGGTCATCATCATCATCATTGTCATGGTCTTCATCTTCACCACCATTGTCATCGTCAAAGGGGGGGACATGGGGGGGTGGTGTCACCTGGGGGTGGCCCTGGGGACAATGGGGGCGGGGAGGGGACACCTGGAGGCACTTTGGGACCCTTGGGGACAATGGGGACAGTGGGAGGTGGCCCTGGGGACACTTGGGGACACTTGGGGGTGGCACTGGAGAGGTGGGGACACTTGGGGACACTTGGGGACAATGGGTGGGTGGCCCTGGGGACAATACGGGGGGGGAGGGGACACCTGGGGACACTTTGGGACCCTTGGGGACACCTGGGACAGTGGGGGGGTGGCACTGGGGACAATAAGGAGGGGGTGGGGACACCTGGGGAACCTTGGGGACACTTTGGGGACAGTGGGCGGTGCCGGGAGTGGGATTTGGGGGTGGGATTGGTGGAATGGGGTGAGATCGAGGGAATTTGGGAATTTGGGAATCGGGGATTTGGGAATTTGGGAATCGGGGATTTGGAAATTTGGGAATTTGGGGATTCAGGAATTTGGGAACTTGGGAATTGGGGATTTGAGAATTTGGGAATTTGGGGATCCGGGAATTTGGGGATTTGGGGATTCAGGAATTCATTAATTTGGGGATTCGGGGATTTAGGAATTTGGGGATTCAGGGATCTAGGGAATGGGATGGAATTCAGGGATTCAGAAATTTTGGAATTTGGGGATTCAGGGATGCAGAAATTCAGGGATTCAGGGATTTGGGAATTTGGGGATCCAGGGATTCCAGGAAGGCTGGGATTTTGGGACGGTGATAAATCCAGGGATTTAGGATTCAGGGATCCAGGAACTCAGGGATTTGGGAATCCAGGAATTTGAGGATTTAGGAATTCAGGGATCCAAGGAATGGGATAGAATTCGGGGATTCAGGAATTCAGGAATTTGGGAATTCAGGGAATTTGGGGGTTCAGGGATTCAGGAATTCAGGAATTTGGGGATTCAGGGATTTAGGGATTCAGGGAATTTGGGGATTCAGGGAATTTGGGGATTCAAGGATTCGGGAGCTTGGGAATTCAGGGAATTTGGGGGTTCAGGGAATGCAGAAACTGAGGAATTGAGGAATTCGGGAATTCAGGAATTTGGGGATTCAGGGATTTAGGAATTCAAGGATTCAGAAATTTAGGAATTTAGGGATTCAGGGAATTTGGGGATTCAGGTAATTTAGGGGTTCAGGAATGCAGAAATTGAGGAATTCAGGAATTTGGGGATTCAGGGATTTAGGAATTCAAGGATTCGGAAATTTAGGAATTTAAGGATTCAGGGAATTTGGGGATTCAAGAACTTGGGAATTCAGAAATTTGGGGATTTGGGCGTTCAGGGAATTTGGGGGTTCAGGAATGCAGAAATCGAGGAATTCAGGAATTCGGGGATTCAGGGATTCGGGTGGGATGCGATTCGGGGATTCAGGAATTCGGGAATTCCGGGAGGGCGACGAAAATCCCGGGATTCCGTGGATTCAGAAATCCGGGAATTGCGACAAACCCCCCCAAAAAAATCCAAAAAATCGAAAACCCAACCCCCGAAATTCCCCCCAACCCCCCCAAAAAAAAAACCCGCGAAAATTCCCAAAATTCCCACCGGGGGCCCCTCCCCCCGCCCCTCCCCCTTCTCCCGCCCCTCCCCGCGGCCGCAGGGGGGGAGGGGAGGGGGCTCCTCCTCCTCCTCCTCCTCTTCCTCCTCTTCCTCCTCCTCCTCTTTTTTTTTTTCCTCCTTTTTTTTTCCCCTTTTCCTGCTTTTTTTTCCTGCTGGATTTTTTTTCATCCCCGCTCCTCCTCCCGGGATCGCTCCCGGCCATGGAAGGCTCGGGACCCCCGGGGGGGGCGCGGGGGTCGCCGCCCCCCTGAAGGCACGGCGGGAAAGGTGAGTGAAAAACGGGAAAAAACCGGGAAAAACGGGAAAAAACCGGGAAAAACGGGGAAAACCGGGGCGGAACGGCGAAAAATCGGGGCGAAACAGCGGAAAATCGGGATAAATCGGGTTAAAATCGGGATGAAACGGGGTAAACCAGCGAAAAATCGCGATAAATCGGGATAAAATGGGGTAAAAGGAGGGGGAAATGGGGGTAAATCACGGTAAAATCGGGATATAATCGCGATAAATCGGGATAAAATCGGGATAAAACGCATCCCCCCCTCCGCTTTTCCAGCGGCGACCCCTCCCAAATTTTCCAGCTTTTTTAACCCTTCCCTGGCAGAAGCGAGGGCGCCTCCGACCCTTGGGGTTTTGGGGTTTTTTAGGGAATTTTGGGGGATTTTGGGGTTTTTTTGGCAGGGTGGATCCGAGCCCTCGCAGCCTCCCATAAATCCGCCGTGTCATCCAGGTGGGGCCGTTCCAGGTGTGCCTTTTCCAGGTGTTCCCGGCGATTTTTTTTTTCCCCATCCCCCAATTCTTTAAATTTTCCCCCCAATTTTATTTTTTCCCCATTTTTCCCTCAAATCCGCGTTAAAACCCATCGCTGTGGGGTTTCTATTTCCTTTTTTCCCGCGGTTTTTCCCGGTTTTTTCCCATTTTCCCCCCTTTTCCCGACACCTGCAATTCCCGAGGTTTTTTTCCCGAGCAGGGCGCGTCCTTCCCGCGTTGCGGCGGCGCCGCGCTCGGGATTCTCACCCCTAAAATCCTTTCAAAAAACCCTCAAATCCCCCCAAAATTCCCATTTTTTCCCAAATCTCCACCCCCGGGGGACGAGGCACGGCGCCGGCCCTGAGGATTCCCCCCGGGAATTTAAAATCGGGGTAAAAATGCAAATTTTCCCTATTAAAAAATTCAGATTTTTCACTCTAAACCACCCTAAAATTCCAATATTTTACATTTTTTTCCCCCCCGGAAATTCTGCATCCCCGTGGGGGAATTTCGTGATTAGAACCTGTAAAAAAAATCGCTTTTTTCCTCAGGAAAATCTTTTTTTTTAAGGAAAAATGGGATTTTGACCTTTAAAATGAAACATTCCGGGCTTGCTCCATCTTTTTTTTTTTTTTTTTCCTGGAAAATCGGGATTTTCCGGCACCTGGGTGAGATTCCCCCCTCACCCCCCTTTTCCTTATATAATTCAGGCCGGAATTCCACTTTTTTTAAAGCCAGGAATGATTTTCCAGGTGGAAAAATCCGATTTTTTTTTAATTTTTGGATTTTTTAACTCCCGGATTCTCCGATTATAAAGGAATTTATTTTTTCCCCCTGAGTTTTTGGGCCACACCTGAATTTGGGAATCACCTGGAGCTTGGAAAAATGGGGGGAAAAAAATCCCAAAATGGGATTTAGGGATGGAAAAAAATGGAATTTTACTGATTGGAACTGGGAAAATCCCAAATTCCCAAAGTTTTCTTGGAATTTGGGGGGGTTTGGAGAAGTTTTTGCCCTCAGATTTTGGAATTTTGGGCCTGGAACACCCCAAGTCCCAATTTTCCCTCCAAAATCTTGGAATTTCGGGCCTGGCCCTGCCCAATTCCCACTTTTCCCTCAGAAATTTGGGAATTTTGGGTCTTTTACCCCTAAATCCCAATTTTTCCCTCAGGAATTTTGGGAATTTTTACCTCGGCCTACCCCAAATCCTCCTTTTTTTCCCCTAAAATCTTGGAATTTTGGGCCTTTTACCCCCCAAATCCCAATTTTCCCTCAGCAATCTTGGCATTTCGGGCCTGGAATATCCAAATTCCCACTTTTCCCTCAGGAATTTTAGGGATTTTCACCTCGGCCTACCCCAAATCCCAATTTTCCCTCCAAAATCTTGGAATTTTAAGCCTGGAACATCCAAAATTCCATTTTTTCCCCTCAAATCCCGGGATTTTGGAGCTCGGCCTACCCCAATACCCACTTTTCCCTCAGAAATCTTGAAATTTTTACCTCAGCCTACCCCAAATCTCAATTTTCCCTCCAAAATCTTGGAATTTCGGGCCTGGAAAATCCAAATTCCCACTTTTCCCTCAGAAATTCCGGATTTTTGGGCCTTTTACCCCCCTAAATCCCAATTTTACCTCAGAAATCTGGGAATTTTGTGCTCAGCCCTTCCCTCGTTCCCGCTTTTCCCTCAGGAATTTGGGAATTTTCACCTCAGCCTACCCCAAATCCTCCTTTTTTTCCCCTAAAATCTTGGAATTTTGGGCCTTTTACCCCCCAAATTCCCAATTTTCCCTCAGAAATCTTGGAATTTCGGGCCTGGAATATCCAAATTCCCACTTTTCCCTCAGAAATTTGGGAATTTTGGGCCTTTTACCACCCCAAAATCCCAAATTTTCCCTCCAAAATCTTGGAATTTTGTGCTCAGCACTTCCCTTTTTCCCTCGGAAATTTTTGGGAATTTTTTTGGGGAAATTTTTGGGAAATTTTTCTCTCAGGAATTTTGGGAATTCTCACCTCGGCCTACCCCAAATCCCAATTTTCCCTCTAAAATCTTGGAATTTTGGGCCTTTTACCCCCCTAAATCCCAATTTTTTCCCTCCTAAAATCTTGGAATTTTGGGCTCAGCACTTCCCTCATTCCCGCTTTTCCCTCAGAAATTTGGGAATTTTCACCCCAAATCCTCATTTTTTTCCCTAAAATCTTGGGATTTTGGGCCTTTTGCCCCCAAAATTTCCCCCTCAAAGGGAATTCCAGGCAGGTTTTGGGATAAATTGAATTTTCTGTTCTTGAAGGATTAATGGGATTATATTTAATGAGTTTTTATTAATTAATTCTTTACTTCTCCTAATTAATAGGATTTCTTTAATTATTGGATTAATTATTAGGGATTTATTTAATTATTGGTTTACTTCCTAGTCTTCAACATAATAATAATTAAAATTTTCCATTGTTTTAATCAGAAATAATTTTTATTATTTTAATTCTTCTGCTTATTAATTAATTAATTATTTTTATTATTATTAATTTTATTTGGTTTTTATTTTGAATTTATGCTTGCTTTTATTCATTACAATTATGATTATTCTAATCCTTAGTTTATTTTGGTTTTTAGGTTATTATTATTATTATTATTATTATTATTATTATTATTATTATTATTATTATTATTATTATTATCTTTTTATTATTATTATCTTTTTATTTTAAACTGATAATTAGCTCTAATTTTAAAATGATAATTTTTTTCTTGAACATTATTTTATATTTAAATTGGACCATTATCATTCTGAATTTATTCTCATTAATTTCTTATAAATTACTTTTAAAATTATTATTTTACAACATCTCTTATTTTAAATTATTTCTTTTATTTCTATTATTAATTTCTTAAATTTCAATATTTTAATTTTTATTATTTTAATCTTAATGATTTAGCTTTAATTATTTTAAGTTTCAATATTTTATTTGACTTTTTAATATCTTGTCTTTATTATTTTTATTTGAATGGTTTTTATTATTTTAATTTCCATTTCTTTATTCCTATTATTATTTTAATTTCATTCTTTTTCTATCAACATTTCATTTATTATTTTTCATTTCTTTTTAATTACTTCCAATTTTGAATTGACCTTCATTTTTAATTATTAATTATTTTAATGAATTCCTTTCTTTTGAATGCTTTGAATTTAATATTTTTATTCCGTTTATTAATGTTTAATATTTTGAATTAATTTTAATTACAATTTCAAATTGTATTTAAATATATTCAAATTTTATTCTAATTTCCCCCCACACAATCAATGGGAAAATCCATTGGAAAATCATCCCAAAACCCCCCCAAAAATGTAGAAAAACCCCAAAAATTCCTCCAAAAATGCTGGGAAATTTCCAAAAAAATCCCAAAATCCCAATAAAACCCCACCCAGTCCATGGGAAAATAATTTTAAAACCCCCCCTGAAATAATAAAACCCATTTTTCCCTAAATTAATCCAAATTTTCCTGAATTTCTCCCATTTCCCCCAAATTTCTCCCTTTTTTCCCTCACAAATTTGGGATTTTCCTCACAACTGGGAATTTTTTCAACCTCTTGGAATTGAAACTTGATCCTAAACTTGGTTTTACCCAAAATTCCTCCGCATTTTCATAGATTTAATCCCAATTTTCCCAAAATTCCCCCATATTTTCATGGGTTTAATCCCATTTTTTCCCAGAATTCCATCAAAATTTCCATGGATTTCTCCCATTTTTCCTTCTCAGTTTTGGCATTTCCCTCTCCACTGATTTTCCTCAGCACTTTGGGCTGAAATCCTGACCCTAAACTTGGTTTTAATCCCAAAACTCAACCCAATTCACCCAAATCTGGGGGTTTTTTTACTAATTCCACCACATTTCCATGGATTTCTCCCATTTTTCCTTCTCAGTTTTGGGATTTCCCTCTCCACTGAGATTTTCCTCAACATTTCAGGCTGAAATCTTGACCCCAAACTCGGTTTTAACCCCAAACCTCAACCAATTCACCCAATTTTCCAGTTTTTCCTTCTCAGTTTTGGCATTTCCCTCTCCACTGATTTTCCTCAACATTTCAGGCTGAAATCGTGACCCTAAACTCGGTTTTAACCCCAAACCTCAACGAATTCACCCAATTTTCACCCTATTTTCACCCAATTTTCCAGTTTTACCTTCTCAGTTTTGGGATTTCCCTCTCCACTGAATCTCCTCCTCCTCCTGCAACATTTTGGGCTGAAGTCCTGACCCCAAACTGGGTTTTAACCCCAAACCTCAACTCAATTCACCCAATTCCCAACCCAACTCACCCAATTCCCAACCCAACTCACCCAATTCCCAACCCAACTCACCCAATCTCTCCCTCTCCCAGATTCCCGTTTTTCCCGACGATGGAAAAGCTCCTGCTCCCTCTCCTCCTCCTCCTCCTTCAACATTTTGGGCTGAAATCCTGACCCTAAACTCGGTTTTAACCCCAATTCCCAACCCAACTCACCCAATTCCCAACCCAACTCACCCAATCTCTCCCTCTCCCAGATTCCCGTTTTTCCCTGCTCCCTTTCCTCCTCCTCCTTCAACATTTTGGGCTGAAATCCTGACCCCAAACCTCAGCCCAATTCACCCAATTTTCACCCTATTTTCACCCAGTTTTCCAGTTTTTCCTCCTTAGGTTTGGCATTTCCCTCTGCACTGATTTTCCTCAACATTTCGGGCTGAAATCCTGACCCTAAACTCGGTTTTAACCCCAAACCTCAACTCAATTCACCCAATTCCCAACCCAGTTCACCCAATTCCCAACCCAACTTGCCCAATTCCCAACCCAACTCACCCAATTCCCAACTCGCCCAATTCCCAACCCAACTCGCCCAATTCCCAACCCAACTCACCCAATCTCTCCCTCCCCCAGATTCCCGTTTTTCCCGACGATGGAAAAGCTCCTGCTCCCTCTCCTCCTCCTCCTTCAACATTTCGGGCTGAAATCCTGACCCTAAACTCGGTTTTAATCCCAAAACTCAACCCAATTCACCCAAATCTGGGGTTTTTTTTTTGCTAATTCCACGACATCTCCATGGATTTTCCAGTTTTTCCTTCTCAGTTTTGGTATTTCCCTCTCCACTGATTTTCCTCAATCTCCTGCGCTGCAATCTTGACCCAAAACTTGGTTTTAACCCCAAAACTCAACCCGACTCGCCCAATTCCCAACCCAACTCACCCAATCTCTCCCTCTCCCAGATTCCCGTTTTTCCCGACGATGGAAAAGCTCCTGCTCCCTCTCCTCCTCCTCCTTCAACATTTTGGGCTGAAATCCTGACCCCAAACTCAGTTTTAACCCCAACACTCAACCCGACTCACCCAATCTCTCCCTCTCCCAGATTCCCGTTTTTCCCTGCTCCCTCTCCTCCTCCTCCTTCAACATTTTGGGCTGAAATCCTGACCCTAAACTCGGTTTTAACCCCAATTCCCAACCCAACTCACCCAATTCCCAACCCAACTCACCCAATTCCCAACCCAACTCACCCAATTCCCAACCCAATTCACCCAATTCCCAACCCAACTCGCCCAATTCCCAACCCAACTCACCCAATCTCTCCCTCTCCCAGATTCCCGTTTTTCCCGACGATGGAAAAGCTCCTGCTCCCTCTCCTCCTCCTCCTCCTCTTCTTGGCGCTCGCCGCGGCCGCCTCGGGCTCCCCGCCCTGCCCCAAGCGCTGCTCGTGCCAGAACCTCTCTCCCTCCTTCACCATCCTGTGCACCAAGACCGGGCTGCTCTTCGTGCCGCCCGGCATCGACCGGCGCACGGCCGAGCTGCGCCTGATGGACAACTTCATCACGGTGCTGCGGCGGCGCGACTTCGCCAACATGACGCAGCTGATCCACCTGACGCTGTCGCGCAACACCATCAGCCAGATCATGCCTTACGCCTTCGCCGACCTGCGGGGCCTGCACGCGCTGCACCTGGACAGCAACCGCCTGACGGCCGTGCACGAGGAGCACTTCAAGGGCTTGGTCAACTTGAGGCACCTCATCCTCAGCAACAACCAGCTGAGCTTCATCTCGCCCAAGTCTTTGGATGATTTCTTGGAGACCATCGAGGATTTGGATTTGAGTTATAATAATTTGGTGGACGTTCCTTGGGGCACGGTGGCCAAGCTGTCCAACGTCAACACGGTGAGTTTGGATCACAACCTCATCGAGTTCGTGCCCGAGGGGATTTTTTCCAACCTCCACAAGCTGGCCAGGTTGGACATGACCTCCAACAAGCTCAAGAAGATCCCTCCGGACCCGCTCTTCTCCCGCATCCCCGTCTACGCCAAATCCAAAGGCTCCCCGCTGACCTCCCTGGTGCTGAGCTTCGGCGGGAACCCGCTGCACTGCAACTGCGAGCTGGTCTGGCTGCGGCGCCTGACGCGCGAGGACGACCTGGAGACGTGCGCCTCGCCGCCGGAGCTGATGGGCAAATACTTCTGGAGCATCCGCGAGGAGGAGTTCGTCTGCGAGCCGCCCATGATCACGCACCGCACGCCCCGGCTGGTGACGGCCGCCGGCCGCGGCGCCTCGCTCAAGTGCAAAGCCGTGGGCGACCCCGAGCCCTACGTGCGGTGGATCGCCCCCGACGGCAAACTGGTGGCCAACACCTCCAGGACGGTTTCCTACCGGAACGGGACCTTGGATATCCTGGAGGCGTCGCCGGGGGACCAGGGAACGTTCACCTGCATCGCCTCCAACGCCGCCGGCGAGTCGACGGCGCCCGTGGAGTTCCGCGTGGTGCCCGAGGGCAACGGCAGCGAGTGCGAGGATGAGGAGGGGAGGAAGGCGGCCACGGCGCGGCCGGAGCCCTCGGACATCCTGATCTCGGCCAAGTCGAGCTTCGGCAACGAGTCCAAGCTGGAGAGGGGGGACGGGGGCGGGGTGGTGGTGGCCGAGGTGACGGCGACGTCGGCGCTGGTGCGGTGGCCGCCGCAGGAGGAGCTGGAGGGGCTGAGGATGTACCAGATCCAGTACAACAGCTCCGGGGACGAGATCCTCGTGTACCGGTGAGACGGCGAGGGGATGGGGGGAATGGGGAAAAATTGGGGGAAATGGGGAAAAAATGGGGGAAATGGGGAAAAAATGGGGAAATGAGGGGGAAATGGGGGGAAAATGGGGAGAAAAGGGGGGGAAATGGGGAAAAATGGGGGGGAAAGGGGGGGGGAATGGGGAAAAATGGGGAAAAAATGGGGGGAAATGTGGAAAAATGGGGGGAAATGGGGAAAAATGGGGAGAAATGGGTGGGATATAGGAAAAAAATGGGTGGGGAATGGGGAAAAACAGGGGAAAATGGAGAAAAATGGGGGAAATGGGGGAGAAATGTGGAAAAATGGGTGGGATATAGAGAAAAAATGGGTGGGGAATGGGGAGAAATGGGGTGGAAATGGGGAAGAATGGGGGGGAAATGGGGAAAAAAATGGGGGGAAATGGGGAAAAATGGGGGGAAATGGGGAGAAATGAGGGGGAAATGGGGAAAAATGGGGGAATGGGGAAAATGGGGAAAAATGGGGGGAAAATGGGGAAAACTGGGTGAAAAACGTGGGAAAAAGGGATGGAAGAGGTGATGCAGAGCTGGGAGCTAGGGATGAGAAAGGGGCTGGAAAACAGGGGAAGAACGGCCAAAAATATGGGGAAAAGGCAGGAAAATATGGAAAAATGGGGAAAAACATGGGGAAAAGGGGATGGAAAAGGGTCTAAAAGACTGGGTGATAGGGATAAAAAAGTGTCTAAAAAGAGGGAGAAAAGAGTCAAAAAACCTTGGAAAAATGGCTGAGAAATATGGAAAAGAATGGGAAATCCATGGAAAAAATGTGGAAAAAACTGGGCAAACTGGGGAATTTGATGGAAATCTGTGCTGCCATTGCCGTTTCAGGATGATCCCGGCGCCCAGCGCGTCCTTCTCGCTGTCGGACCTGGCGCCGGGCCGGCACTACGAGCTGGGAATGGGAAAAATGGGGAAAATTGGCAGGAAAATGGGGAGAAATGGGGGAAAATTGGGAAAAAATGGGGAAAATTGGCAGGAAAATGGGGAAAATTGTGGGAAAATTGGGAAAAAATGGAGAGAAGAGGTGATGGAGAACTGGGAGATAGGGATGAGAAAGGGTCTAAAAATAGGGAGGAAAAAGGTCAAAAATGATGGAAAAATGGCTGAAAAACATGGAAAAAATGGGAAAAAATGGGAAAAAAAGGGATAAATGGGGAAAAAACTGGGAAAACTGGGGAATTTGATGGAAATCTCCGTTCCCGTTCCCGTTTCAGGATGATCCCGGCGCCCAGCGCGTCCTTCTCGCTGTCGGACCTGGCGCCGGGCCGGCACTACGAGCTGGGAATGGGAAAAATGGGGAAAATTGGCGGGAAAATGGGGAAAATTGGGTGAAAATTGGGAAAATTGGCAGGAAAATGGGGAAATTTGGCAGGAAAATGGGGAAAATTGGGTGAAAATTGGGGGAAAAAGGGATGGAACAGGTGATGGAGAACTGGGAGATAGGGATGAGAAAGTGGCTGGAAAATAGGGAGAAATGGGTCAAAAACCATGGAAAAATGGCTGAAAAATGTGGGAAAAAATGGAAAAAAACTGGGAAAACTGGGGAATTTGATGGAAATCTGCATTCCCATTGCCGTTTCAGGATGATCCCGGCGCCCAGCGCGTCGTTCTCGCTGTCGGACCTGGCGCCAGGCCGGCACTACGAGCTGGGAATGGGAAAAATGGGGAAAACTGACAGGAAAATGGGGAAAACTGGGTGAAAATTGGGGGAAAAAGGAATGGAAGGGGTGATGGAGAACTGGGAGACAGGGATGAGAAAGAGGCTGGAAAATAGGGGAAGAATGGCCGAAAATACAGGGAAAAGGCAGGAAAAGATGGAAAAATGGGGAAAAACATGGGAAAAGGGGATGGAAGAGGTGATGGAGAACTGGGAGATAGGGATGAGAAAGTGGCTGGAAATATAGGGAGAAATGGGTCAAAAACCATGGAAAAATGGCTGAAAAATGTGGGAAAAAATTGAAAAAATGTGGAAAAAATCCCCCAAACTGGGGAATTTGATGGAAATCTGCATTCCCATTGCCGTTTCAGGATGATCCCGGCGCCCAGCGCGTCGTTCTCGCTGTTGGACCTGGCGCCGGGCCGGCACTATGAGATGGGAATGGGAAAAATGGGGCTGGGAATGGGAAAAATAGGGAGAATTGGTGGGAAAATGGGGAAAATTGGGTGAAAATTGGGAAAATTGGCAGGAAAATGGGGAAATTTGGCAGGAAAATGGGGAAAATTGGGTGAAAATTGGGGGAAAAAGGGATGGAAGGGGTGATGGAGAACTGGGAGACAGGGATGAGAAAGGGGCTGGAGAATAGGGAGAAATGGGTCAAAAACCATGGAAAAATGGCTGAAAAACATGGAAAAAATGTGGAAAAAACTGGGAAAACTGGGGAAATGGGTGGCAAACCCCGTTCCCGTTCCCATTTCAGGATGATCCCGGCGCCCAGCGCGTCCTTCTTGCTGTCGGACCTGGCGCTGGGCCGGCACTACGGGATGGGAATGGGAAAAATGGGGAAAATTGGTGGGAAAATGGGGAAAATTGGCAGGAAAATAGGGAAAACTGGGTGAAAATTGGCAGGAAAATGGGGAAAACTGGGTGAAAATTGGGGGAAAAAGGGATGGAAGGGGTGATGGAGAACTGGGAGCTAGGGATGAGAAAGGGGTCAGGAAAATAGGGAGAAATGGGTCAAAAACCATGGAAAAATGGCTGAAAAATGTGGGAAAAAATGGAAAAAAACTGGGAAAAATGGGGAATTTGATGGAAATCTTTGTTGGCATTGCCGTTTCAGGATGATCCCGGCGCCCAGCGCGTCCTTCTCGCTGTCGGACCTGGCGCCGGGCCGGCACTACGAGCTGGGAATGGGAAAAATGGGAAAAATTGGCGGGAAAATGGGGAAAATGGTGAAAATTGGGAAAATTGGCAGGAAAATGGGGAAATTTGGCAGGAAAATGGGGAAAATCGGGTGAAAATTGGGGGAAAAAGGGATGGAAGGGGTGATGGAGAACTGGGAGATAGGGATGAGAAAGTGGCTGGAAAATAGGGAGAAATGGGTCAAAAACCATGGAAAAATGGCTGAAAAACATGGAAAAAATATGGAAAAATGTGGGAAAACAAGGGAAAACTGAGGAATTTGATGGAAAAATTTGTTGGCATTGCCGTTTCAGGATGATCCCGGCGCCCAGCGCGTCCTTCTCGCTGTCGGACCTGGCGCCGGGCCGGCACTACGAGCTGGGAATGGGAAAAATGGGGAGAATTGGAGGGAAAATGGGGAAAATCCGGTGAAAATTGGGGAAATTGGCGGGAAATGGGGAAAATTGGCGGGAAAATGGGGAAAATTGGGTGAAAATTGGGGGAAAGAGGTGATGGAGAACTGGGAGCTAGGGATGAGAAAGAGGCTGGAAAATTGGGGAAGAATGGCCAAAAATACGGGAAAAAGGCAGGAAAAGATGGAGAAAATGGGGAAAAACATGGGAAAAGGGGATGGAAGAGGTGATGGAGAACTGGGAGATAGGGATGAGAAAGCGGCTGGAAAATAGGGAGGAAAAAGGTCAAAAACGATGGAAAAATGGCAGAAAAATGTGGGAAAAATTGAAAAAATGTGGGGAAAACATGGAAAAAATGTAGAAAAAAATGGGAAAAATGTGGAAAAAACTGGGAAAACTGGGGAATTTGATGGAAATCTCCGTTCCCATTCCCGTTTCAGGATGATCCCGGCGCCCAGCACGTCGTTCTCGCTGTCGGACCTGGCGCCGGGCCGGCACTACGAGCTGGGAATGGGAAAAATGGGACTGGGAATGGGAAAAATAGGGAGAATTGGTGGGAAAATGGGGAAAATTGGGTGAAAATTGGGAAAATTGGCAGGAAAATGGGGAAATTTGGCAGGAAAATGGGGAAAATTGGGTGAAAATTGGGGGAAAGAGGTGATGGAGAACTGGGAGATAGGGATGAGAAAGAGGCTGGAAAATAGGGGAAGAATGGCTGAAAATACGGGAAAAAGGCAGGAAAAGATGGAGAAAATGGGGAAAAACATGGGAAAAGGGGATGGAAGAGGTGATGGAGAACTGGGAGATAGGGTTGAGAAAGTGGCTGGAAATATAGGGAGGAAAGGGTCAAAAACCATGGAAAAATGGCAGAAAAATGTGGGAAAAAATTGAAAAAATGTGGGGAAAACATGGAAAAAATGTAGAAAAAAATGGGAAAAATGTGGAAAAAACTGGGAAAACTGGGGAATTTGATGGAAATCTCCGTTCCCATTCCCGTTTCAGGATGATCCCGGCGCCCAGCGCGTCGTTCTCGCTGTCGGACCTGGCGCCGGGCCGGCACTACGAGCTGGGAATGGGAAAAATGGGGAAAACTGACAGGAAAATGGGGAGAAATGGGGGAAAATTGGGAAAATTGGGTGAAAATTGGGGGAAAAAGGGACGGAAGGGGTGATGGAGAACTGGGAGACAGGGATGAGAAAGAGGCTGGAAAATAGGGGAAGAATGGCCGAAAATACAGGGAAAAGGCAGGAAAAGATGGAAAAATGGGGAAAAACATGGGGAAAAGGGGATGGAAGAGGTGATGGAGAACTGGGAGATAGGGATGAGAAAGTGGCTGGAAATATAGGGAGGAAAGGGTCAAAAACCATGGAAAAATGGCAGAAAAATGTGGGAAAAAATTGAAAAAATGTGGGAAAAATGGAAAAAATATGGGAAAAAAATGGAATAAATGTGGAAAAAATCCCCCAAACTGGGGAATTTGATGGAAATCTCCGTTCCCGTTCCCGTTTCAGGATGATCCCGGCGCCCAGCGCGTCGTTCTCGCTGTCGGACCTGGCGCCGGGCCGGCACTACGAGCTGGGAATGGGAAAAATGGGGAAAATTGGCAGGAAAATTGGCTGGAAAATAGGGAAATTTGGGTGAAAATTGGGAAAAAATGGAGGGCAGAGCTGATGGAGAACTGGGAGATAGGGATGAGAAAGGGGTCAGGAAAATAGGGAGAAAAGGGTCAAAACCCATGGAAAAATGGCTGAAAAACATGGAAAAAATGGGAAAAAAATGGAAAAAAAAAGGATAAATCGGGAAAAAACTGGGAAAACTGGGGAATTTGATGGAAATCTCCGTTCCCGTTCCCGTTTCAGGATGATCCCGGCGCCCAGCGCGTCGTTCTCGCTGTCGGACCTGGCGCCGGGCCGGCACTACGAGATGGGAATGGGAAAAATGGGACTGGGAATGGGAAAAATAGGGAGAATTGGTGGGAAAATGGGGAAAATTGGGTGAAAATTGGGAAAATTGGCAGGAAAATGGGGAAATTTGGCAGGAAAATGGGGAAAATTGGGTGAAAATTGGGGGAAAAAGGGATGGAAGGGGTGATGGAGAACTGGGAGACAGGGATGAGAAAGGGGCTGGAAAATAGGGAGAAATGGGTCAAAAACCATGGAAAAATGGCTGAAAAATGTGGGAAAAAATGGAAAAAATGTGGGAAAAAATGGAAAAAAATGGGAAAACTGGGGAATTTGATGGAAATCTTTGTTGGCATTCCCGTTTCAGGATGATCCCGGCGCCCAGCGCGTCGTTCTCGCTGTCGGACCTGGCGCCGGGCCGGCACTACGGGATGGGAATGGGAAAAATGGGGAAAACTGACAGGAAAATGGGGAGAAATGGGGGAAAATTGGGAAAATTGGGTGAAAATTGGGGGAAAAAGGGACGGAAGGGGTGATGGAGAACTGGGAGACAGGGATGAGAAAGAGGCTGGAAAACAGGGGAAGAACGGCCAAAAATATGGGGAAAAGGCAGGAAAATATGGAAAAATGGGGAAAAACATGGGGAAAAGGGGATGGAAGAGGTGATGGAGAACTGGGAGATAGGGATGAGAAAGTGGCTGGAAATATAGGGAGGAAAGGGTCAAAAACCATGGAAAAATGGCAGAAAAATGTGGGAAAAAATTGAAAAAATGTGGAAAAAAATGGAAAAAACTGGGAAAAATGGGGAAATGGGTGGCAAACCCTGTTGCCGTTCCCGTTTCAGGATGATCCCGGCGCCCAGCGCGTCGTTCTCGCTGTCGGACCTGGCGCCGGGCCGGCACTACAAGCTGGGAATGGGGCAAAACGGGCTGGGAATGGGAAAAATGGGGAAAATTGGCAGGAAAATGAAGAAAATTGTGGGGAAATGGGGAAAATTGGCGGGAAATGGGGAAAATTGGCGGGAAAATGGGGAAAACTGGGTGAAAATTGGATGAAAAAGGGATGGAACAGGTGATGGAGAAATGAGAGATAGGGATGAGAAAGGGTCTAAAAATAGGGAGGAAAAAGGTCAAAAACGATGGAAAAATGGCTGAAAAACATGGGAAAAATGGGAAAAAATGGGAAAAAAAGGGATAAATGGGGAAAAAACTGGGAGAACTGGGGAATTTGATGGAAATCTGCATTCCCATTGCCGTTTCAGGATGATCCCGGCGCCCAGCGCGTCGTTCTCGCTGTCGGACCTGGCGCCGGGCCGGCACTACGAGCTGGGAATGGGAAAAATGGGGAAAATTGGCAGGAAAATTGGCTGGAAAATAGGGAAATTTGGGTGAAAATTGGGAAAAAATGGAGGGCAGAGCTGATGGAGAACTGGGAGATAGGGATGAGAAAGGGGTCAGGAAAATAGGGAGAAAAGGGTCAAAACCCATGGAAAAATGGCTGAAAAACATGGAAAAAATGGGAAAAAAATGGAAAAAAAAAGGATAAATCGGGAAAAAACTGGGAAAACTGGGGAATTTGATGGAAATCTCCGTTCCCGTTCCCGTTTCAGGATGATCCCGGCGCCCAGCGCGTCGTTCTCGCTGTCGGACCTGGCGCCGGGCCGGCACTACGAGCTGGGAATGGGAAAAATGGGACTGGGAATGGGAAAAATAGGGAGAATTGGTGGGAAAATGGGGAAAATTGGGTGAAAATTGGGAAAATTGGCAGGAAAATGGGGAAATTTGGCAGGAAAATGGGGAAAATCGGGTGAAAATTGGGGGAAAAAGGGATGGAAGGGGTGATGGAGAACTGGGAGACAGGGATGAGAAAGGGGCTGGAAAATAGGGAGAAATGGGTCAAAAACCATGGAAAAAATGTAGAAAAAAATGGGAAAAATGTGGAAAAAACTGGGAGAACTGGGGAATTTGATGGAAATCTCAATTCCCATTGCCGTTTCAGGATGATCCCGGCGCCCAGCGCGTCGTTCTCGCTGTCGGACCTGGCGCCGGGCCGGCACTACGGGATGGGAATGGGAAAAATGGGGAAAACTGACAGGAAAATGGGGAGAAATGGGGGAAAATTGGGAAAATTGGGTGAAAATTGGGGGAAAAAGGGACGGAAGGGGTGATGGAGAACTGGGAGACAGGGATGAGAAAGAGGCTGGAAAACAGGGGAAGAACGGCCAAAAATATGGGGAAAAGGCAGGAAAATATGGAAAAATGGGGAAAAACATGGGGAAAAGGGGATGGAAGAGGTGATGGAGAACTGGGAGATAGGGATGAGAAAGTGGCTGGAAATATAGGGAGGAAAGGGTCAAAAACCATGGAAAAATGGCAGAAAAATGTGGGAAAAAATTGAAAAAATGTGGAAAAAAATGGAAAAAACTGGGAAAAATGGGGAAATGGGTGGCAAAACCCGTTGCCGTTCCCGTTTCAGGATGATCCCGGCGCCCAGCGCGTCGTTCTCGCTGTCGGACCTGGCGCCGGGCCGGCACTACAAGCTGGGAATGGGGCAAAACGGGCTGGGAATGGGAAAAATGGGGAAAATTGGCAGGAAAATGAAGAAAATTGTGGGGAAATGGGGAAAATTGGCGGGAAATGGGGAAAATTGGCGGGAAAATGGGGAAAACTGGGTGAAAATTGGATGAAAAAGGGATGGAACAGGTGATGGAGAAATGAGAGATAGGGATGAGAAAGGGTCTAAAAATAGGGAGGAAAAAGGTCAAAAACGATGGAAAAATGGCTGAAAAACATGGGAAAAATGGGAAAAAATGGGAAAAAAAGGGATAAATGGGGAAAAAACTGGGAGAACTGGGGAATTTGATGGAAATCTCAATTCCCATTGCCGTTTCAGGATGATCCCGGCGCCCAGCGCGTCGTTCTCGCTGTCGGACCTGGCGCCGGGCCGGCACTACGAGCTGGGAATGGGAAAAATGGGGAAAATTGGCAGGAAAATTGGCTGGAAAATAGGGAAATTTGGGTGAAAATTGGGAAAAAATGGAGGGCAGAGCTGATGGAGAACTGGGAGATAGGGATGAGAAAGAGGCTGGAAAATTGGGGAAGAATGGCCAAAAAGATGGGGAAAAGGCAGGAAAACATGGAAAACTGGCTGGAAAATGGGGAAAATTAGGTTAAAAATGTGGGGAAAAGGGATGGAAGGGGTGATGGAGAACTGGGAGACAGGGATGAGAAAGGGGTCAGGAAAATAGGGAGAAATGGGTCAAAAACCATGGAAAAATGGCTGAAAAACATGGAAAAAATGTGGAAAAAACTGGGAAAACTGGTGAAATCGGTGGCAAACCCCGTTCCCGTTGCCGTTTCAGGATGATCCCGGCGCCCAGCGCGTCCTTCTTGCTGTCGGACCTGGCGCTGGGCCGGCACTACGGGATGGGAATGGGAAAAATGGGGAAAACTGACAGGAAAATGGGGAAAACTGGGTGAAAATTGGGGGAAAAAGGAATGGAAGGGGTGATGGAGAACTGGGAGACAGGGATGAGAAAGAGGCTGGAAAACAGGGGAAGAACGGCCAAAAATATGGGGAAAAGGCAGGAAAATATGGAAAAATGGGGAAAAACATGGGGGAAAGGGGATGGAAGAGGTGATGGAGAGTTGGGACATAGGGATGAGAAAGTGGCTGGAAATATAGGGAGGAAAGGGTCAAAAACCATGGAAAAATGGCAGAAAAATGTGGGAAAAAATTGAAAAAATGTGGAAAAAAATGGAAAAAACTGGGAAAAATGGGGAAATGGGTGGCAAACTCCGTTGCCGTTCCCGTTTCAGGATGATCCCGGCGCCCAGCGCGTCGTTCTCGCTGTCGGACCTGGCGCCGGGCCGGCACTACAAGCTGGGAATGGGGCAAAACGGGCTGGGAATGGGAAAAATGGGGAAAATTGGCAGGAAAATGAAGAAAATTGTGGGGAAATGGGGAAAATTGGTGGGAAATGGGGAAAATTGGCTGGAAAATGGGGAAAATTAGGTTAAAAATGTGGGGAAAAGGGATGGAAGGGGTGATGCAGAACTGGGAGACAGGGATGAGAAAGAGGCTGGAAAATAGGGGAAGAATGGCCGAAAATACGGGAAAAAGGCAGAAAAAGATGGAAAAAATGGGGAAAAACATGGGAAAAGGGGATGGAAGAGGTGATGGAGAACTGGGAGACAGGGATGAGAAAGGGGCTGGAAAATAGGGAGAAAAGGGTCAAAACCCATGGAAAAATGGCTGAAAAATGTGGGAAAAAAAGGAAAAATAATGGGAAAAATGGGGACATCCATGGAAATCTCCGTTCCCGTTCCCGTTTCAGGATGATCCCGGCGCCCAGCGCGTCCTTCTCGCTGTCGGACCTGGCGCCGGGCCGGCACTACGAGCTGTGCGTGCTGGCCGTGTTCGCGGACGCGCGGAGCTCGCTGCCGGCCACGCGGCCGCTGGGCTGCTCGCGCTTCTCGACGCGGGCGCCGCCGCGGCCCTGCCGCTCGCTGCAGGCGCAGTTCCTGGGCGGCACCATGATCATCGTCATCGGCGGCATCATCGTGGCCTCGGTGCTGGTCTTCATCTTCATCCTCCTGATGAAGTACAAGATCCACAACAACCAGCCCAAGGCCAAGGGCAAGGCCCACGTCTGCTCCCAGACCAACGGCGGCTCCGTGGGCCGGTCCAGCTCCAAGTTGGAGCAGTTGGAATGTTCCGGAACGGCGGGGAAGGGCAGGGCGGGGGAGTGGGAGGGGGAGAAAGGGGAAGGGGTGGAGGTGGGGTCGTGATGGGGGCGGGTGGGGAGGGGAGGAGTCGGTTCTGGAGGGGCGGAGTTGAGCCAGGAGGGTCAGAGGTGATCCTGGAGGTCCAGAATTGATCCAGGATCGATCCAGGAGATCCAGAATTGATCCAGGATCGATCCCAGAGGTCCAGAATTGATCCAGGAGGTCCAGAACCTCTCCAGGAGGTCCAGAATCGATCCAGGATCGATCCAGGAGATCCAGAATTGATCCTGGAGGTCCAGAACCTCTCCAGGAGGTCCAGAATTGATCCAGGATCGATCCCAGAGGTCCAGAATTGATCCAGGAGGGTCAGAACCTCTCTAGGAGGTCCAGAATTGATCCAGGATCGATCCCAGAGGTCCAGAATTGATCCTGGAGGTCGAGAATTAATCCAGGAGACCCAGAATTGATCCAGAACCTCTTCAGGAGATCCAGAATTGATCCAGGATCAATCCCAGAGGTCCAGAATTGATCCTGGAGGTCCAGAATTGATCCTGGAGATCCAGAACCTCTCCAGGAGATCCAGAATCGATCCAGGATTGATCCAGGAGATCCAAAATTGATCCTGGAGGTTCAGAATTGATCCAGGATCGATCCAGGAGGTCCAGAACCTCTCCAGGAGACCCAGAATTGATCCAAAACCTCTCCAGGAGGTCCAGAATTTATCCAGAACCTCTCCAGGAGGTCCAGAACCTCTCCAGGAGGTCCAGAACCTCTCCAGGAGGTCCAGAACCTCTCCAGGAGGTTCAGAATTGATCCAGAATCTATCCCAGGGGTCCAGAATTGATCCATAACCTCTCCAGGAGACCCAGAATTGATCCAGAACCTCTCCAGGAGATCCAGAATCAATCCAGGAGATCCAGAATTGATCCAGGATCGATCCAGGAGGTCCAGAATTGATTCAGGAGCTCCAGAACCTCTCCAGGAGACCCAGAATTGATCCAAAACCTCGCCAGGAGGTCCAGAACCTCTCCAGGAGATCCAGAATTGATCCAGAATCTATCCCAGAGGTCCAGAATTGATCCTGGAGGTCCAGAATTGATCCAGAACCTCCCCAGGAGACCCAGAATCAATCCAGGTGGTCCAGAACCTCTCCAGGAGATCCATAATTGATTCAGGATCAATCCCAGAGGTCCAGAATTGATCCTGGAGGTCCAGAATTGATCCAGGATCGATCCAGGAGGTCCAGAACCTCTCCAGGAGATCCAGAATTGATCCAAAACCTCTCCAGGAGGTCCAGAATTTATCCAGAACCTCTCCAGGAGGTCCAGAATTTATCCTGGAGGGTCAGAGTTGATCCAGGAGATCCAGAATTGATCCAGAACCTCTCCAGGAGATCCAGAATCAATCCAGGAGGGCCAGAGTTGATCTGGATCTCTCCAGGAGGCCCAGAACCTCTTCAGGAGATCCAGAATTGATCCAGGAGGTCGAGAATTTATCCTGGAAGTCCAGAGTTGATCCTGGAGGTCCAGAATTGATCCAGAACCTCTCCAGGACGTCCAGAATTTATCCTGGAGGTTCAGAACATCTCCAGGAGGTCCAGAATCGATTCAGAACCAATCCCAGAGGTCCAGAGTTGATCCTGGAGGTCCAGAATTGATCCAGGAGATCCAGAAGCTGTCCAGGAGATCCAGACTCGATCCAGAACCTTCCAGAACCTCTCCAGAACTGCGGCGAGGACTCTTCTGGAGCCATTCCAACCCCTCCAGAACCATCCAGAACCATCCAGAACCTTTGGAAGTCCTCCAGAACCTCCAAGGACCCCTCTGGATCCTCTCCAGAACCTTCCAGAACCTCTGGAACTCCTCCAGAACCGCTCCAAGGACTCTTCTGGATCCCTTCCGGAACCTTCCAGGACTTCTGGAACTCCTCAGAACCATCCAGAACCTTTGGAACTCCTCCAGAACCTCCAAGGAGCCCCCTGGATCCCCTCCAGAACCATCCAGAACTTCTGGAACTTCTCCAGAACCATCCAGAACCGCTCCGAGGCCTCATCCAGAACCTCCAAGGACCCCCCTGGATCCCCCCCAGAACCTTCCAGAACTTCTGGAACTCCTCCAGAACCGCTCCAAGGACTCTTCTGGATCCTTTCTGGAACCATCCAGAACCTCTGGAACACCTCCAGAACCATCCAGAACTGCTCCAAGCCCTCCAGAACCATCCAGAACCTCCAAGGACCTTTCTGGATCCCCTCCAGAACCTTCCAGAACTTCTGGAACTTCTCCAGGACCTCAAGAATCGCTCCAAGGACCCTTCTGGATCCCTTCTGGAACCATCCAGAACCTCTGGGACTCCTCCAGAACCTCCGAGGCCTCCTCCAGAACCTCCGAGGACCCCTCTGGATCCCTTCCAGAACCTTCCAGAACCTCTGGAACTCCTCCAGAGCCGCTCCCAGGACTCTTCTGGAGCCATTCCAGCCCCTCCAGAACCATCCAGAACCTCCAAGGACCCCCCTGGATCCCTTCCAGAACCTTCCAGAACCTCAAGAACCGCTCCAAGGACTCTTCTGGATCCCTTCCGGAACCTTCCAGGACTTCTGGAACTCCTCAGAACCATCCAGAACCTTTGGAACTCCTCCAGAACCTCCAAGGACCCCCCTGGATCCCTTCCAGAACCTTCCAGGACTTCTGGAACTTCTCCAGAACCATCCAGAACCGCTCCGAGGCCTCATCCAGAACCTCCAGAACATCCAGAACCTCCAAGAACCCTTCTGGATCCCCCCCAGAACCTTCCAGAACCTCTGGAACTCCTCCAGAACCGCTCCAAGGACTCTTCTGGATCCCTTCCGGAACCTTCCAGGACTTCTGGAACTCCTCAGAACCATCCAGAACCTTTGGAACTCCTCCAGAACCTCCAGGGATCCCTCTGGATCCCTTCCAGAACCTTCCAGAACCTCTGGAACTCCTCCAGAACCCTCCAGAGCTGCTCCAAGGACTCTTCTGGATCCCTTCCGGAACCTTCCAGGACTTCTGGAACTCCTCAGAACCATCCAGAACATTTGGAACTCCTCCAGAACCTCCAGGGACCCCTCTGGATCCCTTCCAGAACCTTCCAGAACCCTCCAGAACCGCTCCAAGGACTCTTCTGGAGCCGTTCCAACCCCTCCAGAACCATCCAGAACCTCTGGAACTTCTCCAGAACCTTCCAGAACCACTCCAAGGCCTCATCCAGAACCTCCAGGACCATCCAAAACCTCCAGGGACCCTTCTGGATCCTCTCCAGAACCTTCCAGAACCTCTGGAACTCCTCCAGAACCGCTCCAAGGACTCTTCTGGATCCCTTCCGGAACCTTCCAGGACTTCTGGAACTCCTCAGAACCATCCAGAACCTTTGGAACTCCTCCAGAACCTCCAGGGACCCCTCTGGATCCCTTCCAGAACCTTCCAGAACCTCTGGAACTCCTCCAGAACCCTCCAGAGCTGCTCCAAGGACTCTTCTGGAGCCGTTCCAGCCCCTCCAGAACCATCCAGAACCTCTGGAACTCCTCCAGAACCTTCCAGAACCACTCCAAGGCCTCATCCAGAACCTCCAGGACCATCCAGAACCTCCAAGGACCCCTCTGGATCCCTTCCAGAACCTTCCAGGACTTCTGGAACTCCTCCAGAACCATCCAGAACCGCTCCGAGGCCTCATCCAGAACCTCCAGAACCATCCAGAACCTCCAGGGACCCCCCTGGATCCCTTCCAGAACCTTCCAGAACCTCTGGAACTCCTCCAGAACCGCTCCAAGGACTCTTCTGGATCCTTTCCGGAACCTTCCAGGACTTCTGGAACTCCTCAGAACCATCCAGAACCTTTGGAACTCCTCCAGAACCTCCAGGGACCCCTCTGGATCCCTTCCAGAACCTTCCAGAACCCTCCAGAACCGCTCCAAGGACTCTTCTGGAGCCATTCCAACCCCTCCAGAACGTTCCAGAACCTCCGGAACCCTCCAGAAGCGCTCCGAGGGCCCCTCTGGATCCCCCCCAAGGCTTCCAGAAGCTTCCAGAAGCTCGTGGGGCTCCGGGTGTGTTTTAACTCCTCCCTCTCTCTCTATTTTTAAGCTCAGAGCTTTCAGAGATATTTTTTTAGGAATCCTCGTCCACGGACGCCCCTGGGGAATTTTCTTTGGGAATTTTGGATCCCCCCAAACCTGCCAGTCCCAAAGGGGATTTTAATTTATTTTATTTTATTTTATTTTATTTTATTTTATTTTATTTTATTTTATTTTATTTTATTTTTATTTTATTTTATTTTATTTTAATTTTATTTTATTTTATTTTACTTTATTTTATTTTATTTTATTTTATTTTATTTATTTTCATTTAATTTTATTTTTTATTTTATTTTATCTTAATTTTTAAAGATTTAATTTCATTTAATATTTTATTTTATTTTATTTTATTTTATTTTATTTTATTTTATTTTATTAAATTTTATTTTATTTTACTTTAATTTAATTTAATTTAATTTAACTTTATTTAACTTTATTTTATTTTATTCTTATTTTTAATTTGATTATTTTATGTCATTTTATTTTTTAAATTTTATTTTATTTTTCATTTTATTTTTATTACTTAATTTAATTTTCATTTTACTATAGAATTTTATTTTATTTTATTTTATTTTATTTTATCCCATTTTATTTTATCCTCCTGTATTTTACTTTATTAAATTTTATTTTATTTTGCTTTATTCTATTTTATTCTATTTTATTTTATTCTATTTTATTTTACTCCATTTTATTTTATTTTTATTATAATTTTTTTTGTTTTATTTTATTTTACTTGACTTTATTATTTTATTTTATGTGATTTTATTTTCATTTTTTGTCCTGGAATTTTTTGGGAACTTTCCAGAGCTTTTCTGTTGTATTATTTTTTAAATTTTTTTTTCTAAATTTTTAAATATTTATTTCTGTATTTATTGACTTATTTATTTATTTAATACATTTTGAAATTTAATTATTTATTTCATTTATTTATGTATTTATTGACTTATTTATTGACTTAATATCTTTTAAATTTAATTATTTATTTCATTTATTTACGTTTTTATTTCTTTTGGGGGATTTATTTTGTGAGATTTTTTTTTTGGGGGGGTGGAAAATTTTTAAATTTTTTGGGGGGAATTTTTAAAAATAAATTTTTTTGTTGTTTTTTAAATTTTTTTTTAATTTTTGGGGGGATTTTTCAACTTTTTTTTTTTGTTTTTTTTTGTTTTTTTCCCGGCGTTGGATCCGAGACTTTTTTTGGTAAAAAAAAAGACAAAATAACAACAAAAAAAAGAAGAAAATCCCGGGAATTTTTTTTTTTTTTTTGTTTCTGATCCAGCTGGGAATCCCCTCAGGATCCTGAGATTCCCTAAAAAACCAAAAAAAGCCAAAAAAAAAAGCTGGAATTCTTCATCGCTCCCAGGATTTGTTATAAAAATTCTTAATTTCGCAGCTCCGAGTGGATTCTTTGGGGAATTTGGGGTGGAAAATTCCAAGAGATCCTTAAAAAAAAATGGGAATGGGGAAAATGGGGGAAAAATGGGAAAAAATTGGGAAAAAATGGGGAAAAATTGGGAAAAATGGGGGGAAAATGGGGGAAAAAATGGGAAAATTGAAGGAAAATTGAGGAAAAATTGGGGAAAAAGGAGGGAAAAAGGGGGGGGGGACATCCAGGGTGGCACTGGGGACCCCAAAGGTGACAGAGAGACTCCAGAGGTGACAGAGGGACTCCAGAGGTGGCACTGGGGACATCCAGGGTGGCACCAGGGATACCAAAGGTGTCAGAGGGACCCCAAAGGTGACACTGGGGACATCCAGGGTGGCACTGGGGACACCCAGGGTGGCATTGGGGACATCCAGGTGGCACCAGGGACTCCCAAGGGTGGCACTGGGGACATCCAGGGTGGCACTGGGGACATCCAGGGTGGCACTGGGGACCCCAAAGGTGGCACTGGGGACATCCAGGGTGGCACTGGGGACCCCAAAGGTGGCACTGGGGACATCCAGGGTGGCACCAGGGACACCAAAGGTGACAGAGAGACCCCAGAGGTGATAGAGGGACCCCAGAGGTGGCACTGGGGACATCCAGGGTGGCTCTGGGGACATCCAGGGTGGCACTGGGGACCCCAAAGGTGTCAGAGGGACCCCAAAGGTGGCACTGGGGACCCCAAAGGTGGCACCAAGGACCCCAAAGGTGACAGAGAGACCCCAGAGGTGACAGAGGGACCCCAGAGGTGGCCCTGGGGACACCCAGGGTGGCACTGGGGACCCCAAAGGTGTCAGAGAGACCCCAAAGGTGGCACTGGGGACATCCAGGTGGCACTGGGGACATCCAGGGTGGCAGCG